>NC_136801.1:32134406-32149406 GCF_951216825.1 Electrona antarctica
GGAGAGAGAGAGAGAGAGAGAGAGAGAGAGAGAGAGAGAGAGAGAGGAGAGGGAGAGGGAGAGGGAGGGAGAGAGAGAGGCAGTACTCCTGTGGGTTTCAGGGTGTGTTAATATTTCTAATAGGTCTGTTATCAGCTCTCTGCCAGGCGTAAACACACACACACACACACACACACACACACACACACACACACACACACACACACACACACACACACACACACACACACACACACACACACACACACACACACACACACACACACACACACGCGTGCGCACACACGCACACACATACACACATATGTGCACACACGCGCACAAAACCACTCCCCCATCTCGACTCTTTCATGTGTCTCTGCGTGAGAACTCCCACAATGCACTTCTCCGCCGTCAAAGAGAGCTGGAGGTCACACAGTGACTTTCTGCTGTGTGACAAACTACAAACCACTGTAAAAAATGTGTGTGTGTGTGTGTGTGTGTGTGTGTGTGTGTGTGTGTGTGTGTGAGAGTGTGTGAGTGTGTGTGTGTTTGTGTGCGTGTATGTGCATGTATGTGCGTGTGTGTGTGTGCGCGCGTGCGCTCAGCATTTCTCAGTGCCATTCCAGAGAGTGTGACACTAACATTGTGAGGACAATTTTCCTGGTCCTCAAAAGATAACAAAAATCAGACCCGTCTGAACTGAGTGGTACTGTACAGTACTGTACTGTACAAGCTCGCCTCCCTGACCCGTGTGTGCGTGCGTGCGTGCGTGCGTGCGTGCGTGCATGCGTGCGTGCGTGCGTGCGTGCGCAACTGTTATTTTCAGCTTTAGGGTTATACGTTTAAAAATGGCGCAAAGCTGCATTAAATGTGTTATTTGTTTTGTTAGAATAAGCCAGGGGTCAGGGGCGGAACTACCGGGGGGGAGGGGGGTGTCGTTTCACCCCGGCCCGTGACTCCAGGGGCCCGGGGCTGTCAGATGATCGATCGACGACCACACAGAAACCCATTCAAAGCATTATCTCTCAGGGTGTGATCTACACATCCTGTAAGTTCACTTAAGAAGTAAAACTAGTGTTGACTAATCATTACAAGTATAGCTCTTATTTTGAAGAGGAAGAGGAAGTCTGTTTCGGTTGTAGCCTACTTCCACGACAGAGTTGTGTTTCAGATCATGATGCCGGGGAGGGAGGGACCGACAGACTGTAAACATTAGTGGTGGTGGATTAAACACGTGCTTTTAGCCAAAGTTTATATATTTACCATATGAAAGCCATGTGCTGCGCATCTTTGACTTAAACAATGTACACTACACACTACACACCGAGAAATGTCTGTCAGTCAGTCATTCTGTCTGTCTGTCCTTCTGTCTGTAGCCTACACTTCCTTATATTAACCTGACTCTGCCAGATGGGGCAGTAGAGAGTACTCTCTACTGCCCCATCTGGCGAACATCATTTGCTGTTCATATATTCAGAACGGGTAAGGACTAGTACGTTAAACAAGTGGATCATCTACGGCGGCGGCAGCCAGCATTATGTGAGTAACTCATTCATTGTAAAAGTATCACGCTGGTAAAATCAGCAGCAGCAGCTGCCCAAAACATTCACAGGTAGGCAGGCAGGCTACAGTAGTACAGTACTGTTACTCACTGTCACTGCCTGCAAGGATGTACTTGGAACTGTTGGCCACCGTGCCATATAACATTTTATTCAGAAGTGGGTCCACCGTGCACTGTAGTGCAGCATGGGGACTTTTACCTGCGAGCTCCGCGGGTATCTGGTGCTTGCACACATGCAGCAAGCATACAAAGAACTACGATTTGTATTAGCTTGTCTGACACCTAGCTTAATCAAGTTGAGAGAGTCTGCAGTTGCTGGGATTTGTTTGTTTTAACCCATTTTGACCTGAGATCAGATTCTAAAAATGTCCTCTACATCCTGACAGTTTTCTGAAAAAGCTATGTCAGTGGATCTTCGATTTTTCAAAAAACCCTGGCCCGGTACCAAGTTGTTCCGCCAGTTTATAGCTCTATTCTGTATGTGATATAGTTTGAAGTTCAGAACCGGGGGGGGATTCCTGTCTCTCCAGCTCTTTAGTAATCAGATAATAACACTCATGTTATGTTAATGGAGAAAGATGCCTATAGTAACTTCTGAAGGAGTTCACAGTAAACAGTGCTTATACCAGTAATATACGGTAATATACAGGTGTGATGGTACCGTACAATTCGGGAGTTTACCAGAGTTTCTTGGACAGTTTAACTGGAGTTTCCTGTAATATACACATCCGTATTCCATGCTTTTTGCGCAGTGTATATACTGGCTTGAACTGGTGGCTTGGTCAAATAGCTGTGATTGGCTGCATGATGGCAGCTGTTCAATCAATCTAAATGGGCCAATAGGTTTGCAAGTGACCACCCCAGTAAAAAAAAAGAATAAAAAAAGAAGGAAAAAAAGCAGTCGGGGCAAAAGTGAGGGTGATGAAATCATGTGTCTGTGAGAGTGTTCCATCCCAGAGGGTGTCCCTTCCCCCGCATTCGTCATGGGAGCGAACAGGCCTTTCCTCCGATATCTCACACACAGTTGGCGACGCCTCTGTGCGTGCGCGCGCGTGTGTGTGTGTGTGTGTGCGTGCGCGCCCGCATGCGTGTGTGCGTGCATGTGTGTTTTTACTTAGTGTGTTAAAGGCCTTATCAGTGCGGCCGCATGCGGGCGGGCTTTAAACATGACACAGATTTTGTGTGTGTGTGTGCGTTCATGCGTGTGTGTTTCTTTTCCTTGTGGACACTTAATCACTGGTTCTTGTACATTCCTAAGTGCAACTACATGACACGCATGCACGCACTATTCACGCACACACAAACTATTCACATTCATTGTGTACTATTTACCAATTTCTCTGTCATTAAAAACAACTCCTTAAATAATAACCATTTCCCGGTACTGCTTTGTCTATTTCTCGCTCAAATGTTTCCATGGCTGTCATGTTGGAAACAGCAGTAAATCAGCGGAGCACAGCAGGTGCTCTGAGGGTTTGATTACACATTGGTATGTTATAGAGTGGAGCGGTCATTATCCAGAAATAACACACCGCTGAATTCTCCGATTGACCAATCAGAATCAAGCATTCAACCAAGCCATGTAATAAATTGTATTAACATACTCTAGCATGTATTAGTTGTGCTGCTGACACACATCACTTTGTGCGTGCGTGCGTGCGTGCGTGCGTGCGTGCGTGCGTGCGTGCGTGCGTGCGTGCGTGCGTGCGTGCGTGCGTGCGTGCGTGCGTGCGTGCGTGCGTGCGTGCGTGCGTGCGCGCTGCGCGCGCGTGTGTGTGTGTGTGTGTGATGTTCAGTCAATGCTCTTCAATTTCCTCTCACTTTCTTGAGACAATTTCAGTTAAACGAGAACACCTCTCCTCTCCTCTCCTCTCCTCTCCTCTCCTCTCCTCTCCTCTCCTCTCCTCTCCTCTCCTCTCCTCTCCTCTTCCTCTGTCTGCAGGTTAGATTGATTTTCAGCAGGAAATTGGATTCAGCACTCACTGTTTGTCTTTTAAAACGTGTGTGTGTGTGTGTGTGTGTGTGTGTGTGTGTGTGTGTGTGTGTGTGTGTGTGTGTGTGTGTGTGTTCAAAGGCTATGTTCAAAGGGTGTGTGCATGTGTGCGCACACCATTTGAAACGACAGGATGTCATATATTTTACAGTTAATTGTGCTACTACCGCACGCACGCACGCCCGCCCGCCCGCACGCACGCAAGCACGCACACACACACACACACACACACACACACACACACACACACACACACACACACACACACACACACACACACACACACACACACACACACAAACCTTTACGTTCATTTAAAAGAGAAACTGCCTTTATTCTGGAGAGGTTCAATACATGTTTACTGTTTCAAATGGCCAATTCTGCCACAGCTATTATATCTCTTCTCTTCTCTTCTCTTCTCTTCTCTTCTCTTCTCTTCTCTTCTCTTCTCTTCTCTTCTCTTCTCTTCTCTTCTCTTCTCTTCTCTTCTCTTCTCTTCTCTTCTCTTCTCTTCTCTTCTCTTCTCTTCTCTTCTCTTCTCTTCTCTTCTCTTCTCTTCTCCTCTCCTCTCCTCTCCTCTCCTCAGAGTTGTGTTAATGTAATGTGCCTTTCTTTTGTGTGCAGGGGCGCCATACCTCTATGTGAACACTAGTGGGCGTGTGGTGGCACAGAGAGCCCAGCTGATCAGTCCTCAACTGAAAGAGAACGACACCCACTGTGTCACCTTCAAATACTTCCTGATCCCACCTGTCCAGCTGTATGTCTACGTTAAAGGTACAGTACCACTGTGTCACCTTCAAATACTTCCTGATCAAAACAAAAGCCTTTACCCTTGCCATTCTCATCCATTTTTGCTCCGACACTATTATTGGTCCGACAGTCATTAGACTGACAACCTACCTCAAACCCTAACCTAACCATAACCGCAAGCATGGGAGCAGCACATGTTCGAGCGCTTGTTCCCGCATGTCGGACTATAATGCTCCGTTGGAATTACCATCGGATTCCAATGGCAACCCATCTGAACATGTACTTCCTGATTACTAAAGACCTGGACAGGCACCGTAGTCACAAAGTTCAGAACAGAGTTTATTTTTTTACTTCAAAAAAGATCATCGTCAATTAATATCCAACTCAGTGCCGTGTAGCCACGCCCTTGTCTCTGGTCCCACGTGGGAGAGGCCGGTCTCCGAAGGTGGTTCGTACAGAGGGGACAGGCAGTGTTGATTTTGTCGACTAAAAACTAAACTAAATGAAAACTAAGCTATGATGAGTAAAACTGAGAGTAAATATATTGACAATTTCGTCAACAAATAAAAACTAGACAAAAATGTTAGGAAGGGACTAGTGGACAAGAGATCCAGTATAAGTCATTTTACGCTTGGTTGTATGCTATAAATAGCTGATCTACAAGCTCACAACGTGTTGCGTTGCGACGCGTTTGTGAGCTTGTAGATCGGCTGTGTAAAATCGGCTGTGTAAAAGTGTAAAATCAGCCATTACGATGGCATCAAGGCGTGCCAAAATACATTTACGTCGACTAAATCAACTGTAGATTTAGTTGACTAAAATCTTATGATATTTAGTCGACTAAAACTAGACTAACACTAAAACATTCCAGGTGACTAAAATGTGACTAAAACTAAATGAAAACGATTCAAGAGACTACGACGAAAACTCAAATCAAAATTTGCTGGCAAAAACATATTTGCAGATGGGGGTCGGCAGATGGAAAATGTTTGAGAATGACAGACATAGAAACATGGGTTTTTCATAAAACTGTCAGGATTTAGAAGACATTTGTAGAAACGTCCTCAGGTCTAAATGGGTTAATGCTTGTTGCAACTCCAGACGCATGTTGTTGTCAACGATCACATTCAGTGCCCTTTTCATGTCCCTGTTGTTGGGATGCTAGGCCGCAAAATATTGTATCCCACGATTTTGTCACCCATTTTCTGTTTTCACCCGGAGCCAATTATTGTCTAAGCTGTAATCCTGGGCGCTACCTGCCCCCCCCCCCCCCCCCACCCCCCCCCCCCCCCCCCCCCCGCCAACCTGGGGAGAGCCCCGAACCGAGCTCATGCTTCCTTCCATGCATGAGGAGTGAGCAGGCTGCTTCTTATCACCTGACAGGGGGGGAGTTTCCCCCGGTAGGATGTGGCGTGTGGAAGGAACGTGCTATGAGGGTATACCTACCCTAGGGGACACGGGGAGAAGATGCAAACTCCACACAGAAACGCCCTCTCACCAACCCCACCCAGGGTATGGGCGCTGCTGACACGGAGGAGAGAACACGTCCCCCCCGGCACTCACAGCGTCCCTGTCATGCAGAATCGAACCTGGAACCTTCTAGATGTGAGGCGACAGCGCTACCGTATGCGCTGTGACATCAGCACGGCGCCTGGTCTCAGGATGTTGGACCTCCGGAAGCAAGACGAGAAGAACACTCGGCAGAGCCAGGCACGTGATATTGCAATCTGCTGGATCACGAACTCTGGCTGGATGTTATCGATAAGTTTGCATCGGCACTGGCTATTCTTCACTTACACAATGTAGGAGGCGGGACTAAGGGGGACTTCCTGTGTTGTTTGTTTTCTTCCTGTCCATCGGGAGTGCATGTAAGTCAGTCATTTTCTACGGACAATTATAGTATTTTCTCATCACTGATTTTCTCATCAATATTAAGTCCATATATGGGAATGCTCATAATATATGGAGATCCCTGATTTCATCAATATTGGCCAGCAACTCTACATCTGACCTCAAACCCTTAGATCAACATATATGGAGCTGACCTGTTCTGACATTCCATATGTTGATCCTTCCCCATCTGTCCTTCCTCTTCGATGTCTCCCTTTTGACTGATACCTGTCCATTTCAAACTCTAGACGGTTTGATCTGTACACTCAAGACATTGCCCCCGCTGCCACCCTTAGATCTCCATGGAGCTGACCTGTTCTGACATTCCATATTGTAAAATAGCTCGAACCAGTGCTGGTTATGTAGTTAGGACCCACGACAGTGGTGTTCGATACGAACTTAACCGGGATGTGGAAACCTCCAATGAAAAGCTCTATAATTTGCTTGGCCAGATATTCCGTCCTATCCAACTGACTCAGGCCAAAGATATTAGAAGATATTCTGCCCCCTTAAGTCTCTGACTGTAATCCTTTTATACTTTTTAGTTATATGTGTGTCATAATGACAATGCTATCCAATCGCATATGACGATGACACACGTGTACATCCCTATATGGGGTTCCCACATCAATCCGATGTCAGCATTGGATATTTCCATTATCTCCACATATGGGCCATAAATCATCATCATATGTGGAGATCCAAGTGACAGCCTTTTATCCCCATATATGGAGATCCATTTGAGAGCCTTCGCAACAGCCACCCCCAGATTTCCCATGGAAATATGTAAAATATCAAGAAGGCTTGAACAGTTCGCCCATTGCAAGCGTACCTGGCCCTTGGGCCACCCCATCGAAAGCGTACCTGACCCTTGGGCCACCCCATCGAAGGCGTACCTGGCTCTTCGAGCCACCGCATCAAGAGCGTACCTGGCCCTTGGGCCACCCCATCGAAGGCGTACCTGGCTCTTCGAGCCACTGCATCAAGAGCGTACCTGGCCCTTGGGGTGCTACTACCGTACCATGCATGATGACTGTTCGTCTCCGGTTATGCTCATGGTCATTTCTGCAAGAGTGACCGTCCAGCCTCCTTGCTGGACTACTTCGGTCCCTATGAACCTGGACTTCTGGTCTGTCAGCTTGCACTTTCATCTCGATATCCTATCGGTGAACAAAGCCTCTGCCGTCCTCCGACTGCTCCAACATCTATGGGAAGGTTGATATAGCTCCGATGCCCTTGCATCATCATGCTGTCCAGACAATGCTCTCATGATATCCACCAGAGCGTTCCGCTTCCGTCCTCCGACTGCTCCAACATCTATGGGAGGGTTGATATAGCTCCGATGCCCTTGCATCATCATGCTGTTCAGACAATGCTCTCATGATATCGCCACATTGCCACCCCCAGATTTCCCATGGAAATCTGTACCATATCTAGAAGGCTTGAACAGTGGACCCCTCAGGCCACCCCAATACAAGCATACGGAGGCTTGAACAGCAAACGTCAGCCATTCAGGCCACCCCATTGAGGGCATCCAAGCGTCTCGCCAGACCTTCACCAACTGTGTCTTCCTGGTGAACGAGACCCTCGTCGGATGTTGTATCTTGCTGGTGAACGAGACCCTCGTCGGATGTTGTATCTTCCTGGTGAACGAGACCCTCGTCGGGTGTTGTATCTTGCTGGTGAACGAGACCCTCGTCGGATGCTTGTGTCTTCCTGGTGAGCTGGATCCTCGTTGGATGCTGTGTCTTCCTGGTGAGCTGGACCCTCGTCGGATGCTGTGCTGTGTCTTCCTGGTGAGCTGGACCCTCGTTGGATGCTGTGTCTTCCTGGTGAGCTGGACCCTCGTCGGATGCTGTGTCTTCCTGGTGAGCTGGACCCTCGTCGGATGCTGTATCTTCCTGCTCCTCGTCGGCTGCTGTGTCTTCCTGGTGAGCGGGACCCTCGTCGGATGCTGTATCTTCCTGCTCCTCGTCGGATGCTGTATCTTCCTGCTCCTCGTCGGCTGCTGTATCTTCCTGCTCCTCGTCGGCGGCTGTGTCTCGCTGCTCCTCCTCATCGGTGGCCGTGTCTCGCTGCTCCTCGTCGGCGGCTGTGTCTCGCTACTCCTCCTCATCGGCGGCTGTGTCTCGCTGCTCCTCCTCATCGGCGGCCGTGTCTCGCTGCTCCTCCTCATCGGCGTCTGTGTCTCGCTGCTCCTCCTCATCGGCGGCCGTGTCTCGCTGCTCCTCCTCATCGGCGGCTGTGTCTCGCTGCTCCTCCTCATCGGCGGCTGTGTCTCGCTGCGCCTCCTCATCGGGTCCCTGGCATCTAACCAACTGATCTCCAGAGCCTCCGGAGCCCACCTGCTCCGAGGGCGAAGTGTGTCCCACCACTTCGGATCCCTGGCATCCAACCAACTGATGCCCAGAACCTCCGGAGCCCACCTGCTCCGAAGGCGAAGTGTGTCCCACCACTTCGGATCCCTGGCATCTAACCAACCGATGTCCAGAACCTCGAAGTGTGTCCCACCACTTCGGGTCCCCGGCATCTAACCAACCGATGTCCAGAACCTCGAAGTGTGTCCCACCACTTCGGGTCCCCGGCATCTAACCAACCGATGTCCAGAACCTCGAAGTGTGTCCCACCACTTCGGGTCCCCGGCATCTAACCAACCGATGTCCAGAACCTCGAAGTGTGTCCCACCACTTCGGGTCCCCGGCATCTAACCAACCGATGTCCAGAACCTCGAAGTGTGTCCCACCACTTCGGGTCCCCGGCATCTAACCAACCGATGTCCAGAACCTCGAAGTGTGTCCCACCACTTCGGGTCCCTGGCATCTAACCAACTGATGCCCAGGACCTCCAGAGCCCATAGACTCTGGAGGCAAACGTCCAGAGCCCGTAGGCCCTGGGCCCAAATGATGATTGTTGAAACTCACCTGCTCCACAAGCTATACCACCTGGTGTTGTGACCTCCTGGCTCCTGGGGAATCCGTCCCACCACCATCCTCTAAGGCCTCCGACATCCTGTTACTGCCGTACGCCCTAATCCGTTCTCGAATGGACCATGTAAAATAGCTCGAACCAGTGCTGGTTATGTAGTTAGGACCCACGACAGTGGTGTTCGATACGAACTTAACCGGGATGTGGAAACCTCCAATGAAAAGCTCTATAATTTGCTTGGCCAGATATTCCGTCCTATCCAACTGACTCAGGCCAAAGATATTAGAAGATATTCTGCCCCCTTAAGTCTCTGACTGTAATCCTTTTATACTTTTTAGTTATATGTGTGTCATAATGACAATGCTATCCAATCGCATATGACGATGACACACGTGTACATCCCTATATGGGGTTCCCACATCAATCCGATGTCAGCATTGGATATTTCCATTATCTCCACATATGGGCCATAAATCATCATCATATGTGGAGATCCAAGTGACAGCCTTTTATCCCCATATATGGAGATCCATTTGAGAGCCTTCGCAACACATATGTTGATCTGACCTCATAAAACCCTGTACACTCAAGACACACTCCTTATATGGGCAGTACAGAAGAGTGGAAGCTTGGGGTGTTCTTTGGGGTCGTACAGGAGAAGAGCATCCGTTTTGGAGACCAAAATTTGGTGCCCAAAATGCGGAAGTGCAAACGCGCTCAACGTCAAAGCCCAGCTGCACGGGGTTTCCTCGTCATACTTCCACGGGTCCGCCTGCAGTCCCTCCTATTACCGCTAGGGCCCAGTGCTTCAACGTTGGAAAGCCTCACTGGCCCCTTGGCCGGGACCAGCGGCAACATCTACATCATGGAGTCACCATAGTGTAAAACATGTTTAATAATAGTATAATTACTAGTAGTATTTAATAGTGGTGGTAATATAACTAGTATTTATTAACAGTATTTCATAGTGTGAGTATTTTAAGGAGCAGTATTTGTATATGGTGTCTTCCAGAAAACAATGGTCGATTGGGCGTTCCCGTTTTCAACACGTCAGGCCACGCCCACAACACCTGGAAGGAGGTGGAGCTTGCTGTGTCAACATTCTGGCCATACTACTACCAGGTAACACACACACACGCACACACACGCACACGCACACACACACGCACGCGCGCATGCACGCGCAGACACACACACACAACAGTGTTGTTTTTTTACAGCAAATTTTGATTTATATATATATAATTGTAGTTTTTGGCAACCATACCCTAGGATTGGGCAAGGGCTAAACAGGACGTAATATTCCCAATATACATTTTCCATAAATTATGAAAAATTAATTGTGAAAATATTACAATATAATGAAATTATATTGTTCACATCACTGTAACATAACGTGAGTTTTTGAACAGACTACATTAAATATTCCAATACTGTATTGACCATAAACATATGATACATAGGACACAACCACTTCTTAATTCAAATCATCAATTTATTAAAAATAAACAAAAACATGGATAGAATGAACCAGGTTTAAGTGGTACTTTTGGTCATAGTAAGTGTCAATTAATGCGTTTACGGACAGGCAAGGCCTGTCACCAAAGGCATTATCACATCTCTGATGCTCTCATCAAAATCCTCTTTTGAGTTAGAATTAAGTGAGAAACATCAGTTTTGAAATAAAAGTAAAATAAAACGAATTTAGTACGCCCACCGGAAGTAGGCTACAATGTTAGTAAAATAAGGTAAACTTTAGTTTAGGATATCGTGTGGAGAAAGAGAATGAACAGATCTTAGCCGGGTAGGCTAACAGTGGCTTATGGATAAGCTGTAGTGGTGAACTGAGGAGAGACAGCGAACCAACACATTCATATTCACGTTCATGGTATGCCATAACTTCATGTTCAGTTTCATACAACCTTTTCGCCGGGTATCAGAGTCTGTCGGCATGTGGCGTCGGTTTTGCTCATGGGTTGAGCAGTGTCCCCTGACTCTAAACTGTAGTGTACCCCCAGGGGTAACCCAGTGTTTTGAAGGCAGTGGCCTGTTGTAGCCAGGGAGAACCAGCCTTCCATCTTCCACAGCCAGTTTGCCACTGTGGACCGGGGCGTGCCGACAGCGCGCACAGGAGAGACGGCAGGAGAGCCGGAGTAGGTCGTTGGCAGGCTGGCGACATGGCCGCAGAGAGAGTAGCAGAGCAGGGCGTTGTCAGGCTGGAGCATGGCTTTCCCGGTCAGTCCACCGTCTCCTGTGAGTGGCATCACACAGGGTTGTAGAAGGTTGCGTGGTGATTGCAGTAGAAAGAGGGCGACAGCCGGAGCGGGTCAGAGCATCGGCAGGCTTGACTCGGCTGCACGCCGACCTCATGGGGCAGGATTGAAACCCGGGCAGGGCCTAGTGGGGCTTCCCCTATAGGCACGTAGTGTTCAGACAAACGTTCACCAAGACAAGAGAGAGAGGAGCAGAATTGCCACAGTCTTTGCCCTGCTTTGGGGGCTCACAGCAGACCCCCCTCCTTAGGAAAAGGGGCCGGGCTGTCTTTTCCAGTCATAATGTTCCACCCACTTTGAACTGCTGTCTCCTTGGACCTGATCAATTTAACCTCTTTGTTAATTACACTATCATGCAGAATATTAATACATCTGACCATGGATTCAGACTCTGCATACACAGGTTTAGTGTGTTACCAAACACGACAGGTTGGGGTCAAATAGAAAGTCAGAAATCAAGAAATGTACTTTACTGGAGAACCATCACCTTTAAAAACGTCACAGTGAAAATATTGTTTGTAGTACAGTATACACCATAACAATGACAATATTCTCAGGTCACAGAATATCATAGCATACACAGTTTTAATCCACATTTGTTGTTATTCAATTGTGCTCTTGCTAAGCAAATTCTGTGACGTGATGCGCATTCCACACAATGAGGGGAACATCCATGTTTCCAGTGACGGTGCTTTATCAAGACTTCTGTCTATTTTACGCTGATGGATGCTTTGCTTGGGCAAAGAGGGTTGTTGTCCGGTCAGCCCTAGGTCAGCTTGGGTGCAGGAGATGGTCCACTGAAGTGTTAGCTCACAGGAAGGGACTTGGTTAGCTATTTATGACCCCCCCCCATGTGCTTCCTTGTAAATTGTTTTTTTGCAAATGATTAAAGGACCACTTCACCACTTTTCAACTTCTCTTCCTATAATTGGTCCTAACTAATGGTCATGATAAAATATCACCATTTTTTTTTTGTCTCATAGGAGGGCTGTGGGCAGTTCAGAAACCCGTCCACCAGTGACATCATCGATGGTGAATCCAAGCTAATAGAAACGGCAGGCTTTCTTTTCCTGAAAAGTTGCAATGCAAAAGTTGAAGCCATCGTTCTCACGATAATACAAATCTAAATATATTTTAAAACAAATCTTGTTTAAAAAACCATCTGCCTAATGATGATGTCACTGGTGGACGGGTGTCCGAACTGCCCAAAGCCCTCCTATGAGACACAGACTGAGTAGGAAAAAATGGTGGTGTATTAGTTAGGACCAATTATATGAAGAGATGTTGAAAAGTGGTGAAGTGGTCCTTTAAGGGTACATTTTTGGGGAACCAGTATTGACTGCGACACGGCTACATAATATACATAGTCTTTTGAATAGTTTTCATTTTGTTTTAGTCACAGTCACCTGGAATGTTTTCGGGTTTAGTAGGGTCTAGTTTTAGTCGACTAACTCTACAGTTGATTTAGTTGACTTAAATCTACTTTGGCGGGCCTTTATGGCTGATTTAGTCTTTTACTTATACTGGATCGATCTTGTCCACTAGTCCCTACCTAACATTTTAGTCTAGTTTTTATGTGTTTTATATGTATTACATTTTGTCTTAGTTTTAGTCATCATAGCTTATACTTTCCAATTAGTTTTCGTCTGTGAAAAAAAGTGGTCAAACGAACATTTTTTGCCATAGTTTAGTCGACGAAATCAACACTGACACACACACACACACACACACACACACACACACACACACACACACACACACACACACACACACACACACACACATGCACGTCTGTCCTGTGGAGAGTGCTAGATGCACTCTGGAAGAAGCAGGGACTCCCCAGGGGCTTTCTGAGTGGTGTTGAGGTGTACTAGAGACTGGAGACTCATTACCGATGGTGGGCTTGTACGTGTTGTGGGCTCAGCTTCCAGATTGCAGCTATTTTCGAATCGCTGAAGTGTAAAATAGGGCCTTGTTCTCTCCGTTTATGGCGGCAAGTGCAATGTGGGCTATTGGGCAATCAAGAGCGATGCTATATGATTCCCCCATGGGTCCC
The DNA here is from genome assembly GCF_951216825.1 of Electrona antarctica. Lineage (NCBI taxonomy): Eukaryota > Metazoa > Chordata > Actinopteri > Myctophiformes > Myctophidae > Electrona > Electrona antarctica. The sequence continues at coordinate 32,147,837 of NC_136801.1, forward strand.
GCCTTACTTTTTTGTTTTTTTTAATTAGGAAATTAAATATTTATAATATCCAACGACGGACTGTGATGACTTGACTATGACGGACTAACAGTTTACTGACATGGTTTTTGGGTGAATGTTCTGCCAGCATCCATGTGTTGTCTAATCTGAGTGAGCTGTAGGGTCCGATCAGACTTTGAAGATATGGGGGTGCCATTACCTTCATGGTTGCTTTGAAGGCCAGTGATCATCTGACCCCCCATTCCAAAGCGCCAGCGCTCACCCAGCAGTCTGCTGTCACCCAGGCGGATGCGTGCACGCAACCTTGTCACTTCGTCTTACTGGTTTTTAAAATCTATAACTAGTAGCTATTTGTATAGTTGGTTTGCCTCTGAGATGTAGTGAGTATCGATACATTGAAATGCTCCAGTAGAATGAGTATATTCACTTTGTTACTCTCCACCACTGAAAATATGGAATTTGAATTGCTTACATACTCTCTGAAATGAATACTATGGATGTGACTGTGAATCTTAGAATGTTAGTGCCAGGGACATTAAGACGAGCTGAATCTAATTATGCACTGATTGCCAGCCAGAATATATATATATATATATATATATATATATATATAATATTATTATTATTATTATTATTATTTATTTTTTTATCCATATTTTGAAAATTCCTCTAATCTGGTGTGCAGGTGATGACATGCACATGACATGCACAATAGAACAATAGAACAAATACATTTTCTTTCTTTTATTTATAATGGGCTTCGGTGGCACCGAGGACCAAAACTGGTGTCCACCCCCTGGCACTTAAACAGTTAATTGAATCTTGTTGTCCTCGTTTGTACTTATAATTGCACCATATAATTGTCTCCACCTGGCCGAAGGCATGGGGGGAGAGTATGTTGAGAGTATGTTGTCATCCAAGGTGTAAAGAAGAAATGGAACCCTTTTCACATTGGCCTATTATAGCGCCACCAGGAGGCCACAACCTGACCTGCCCCGGTGGAGACCTGTGCCCCGAGGGGCACTTTATCTATTTGTATTGAATCCTTTCAATAATTAATCAGTATTGTTGTTATTGATATGGGAGCATAACATTTAGAGCAAATATAGAATTCTCTCTCTCTCTCTCTCTCTCTCTCTCTCTCTCGCGCGCTCGCTCGCTCGCTTGCTCTCTCCATCAGAAAGCCAATTACATCCCAGGCCAAATGTTTTGCCCGCACCCCCTCAGGTCAAGTGTGTGTGTGTGTGTGTGTGTGTGTGTGTGTGTGTGTGTGTGTGTGTGTGTGTGTGTGTGTGTGTGTGTGTGTGTGTGTGTGTGTGTGTGTGTGTCTGACCTGCCTGACACAAGCTGATGACATATCGACTGGTGTGCGCATGAGTACAGACACGCACGCACGCACGCATGAACACGCGCACACACACACACACACACACACACACACACACACACACACACACACACACACACACACTGCAGAGACAGATTTTGTGTTCTCACTACACGTTATGACAAAAGCTATATTTCTGTCAGTCTGTTTCTCTCGTTTCTAATTCCGTCTCCCTCTGGTAAG
>NC_136801.1:32154406-32164406 GCF_951216825.1 Electrona antarctica
CAGTAAACTACTTTACCTCATTAACATACAGGTAGTTGTCCACCTCATTATCATAAACCCCCATTAGCATGCAGTAAACTACTTTACCTCATTAACATACAGGTAATTATCCACCTCATTATCATAAACCTCATTAACATGCAGTAAACTACCTTACCTCATTCACATACAGGTAATTATCCACCTCTTCATAAACCTCATTAACATGCAGTAAACTACCTTACCTCATTAACATACAGGTAATTATCCACCTCATCATAAACCTCATTAACATGCAGTAAACTACCGTACCTCATTCACATACAGGTAATTATCCGCCTCATTAACATAATCCTCATTAACATGCAGTAAACTACCTTACCCCATTAACATACAGGTAAACTACCTTACCTCAATATCATAAGGTAATATAACCAATTGTTATTATTTCAAAACATCTCACACAAACACGGTGAAATACCACAGATTGGCATTTCCGTACATACACGCCTAGAAAAGCCCCAAATCCGTACAATAAAAATCTGTAAAAAAATCATGGACTCACATGTGCCACACTGTGGCTGATTTGCCACACTACACCCATTGACACCTTTAAATTAAGTGCGAATCGTGGTACCACCAAAGGGGGTGTGGCGCCACAGAGGCACCAGGGAGGTACTCAAGTGGTATCACTGCCAGTCTTAACTGCTCACCACTGTATTACACTGACATTCTCCCCATAGACTGTGACAGAGGGGCGCTGTCTTCGCAATGTTCAACTGGCGTGCTTTAGCGCGCTCGGTATGGTGTCTCTCGTGGCTCAAGCTCAGTAGAGCCGACTCAGCCCCGTCCTAGTTGTAACCCAATTGACCATAATTATCCCATTCAGGCCTGACCTCGAAATTTTAAAAAAATCTTCTAAATCCTCCAGTTTTCTGAAATAAATATTTTCACGATTTAAAAAAAAATATCAGACCTACAAGCTCGTAGCGCGCCACTCGGTGGCGCGCTATGAGCTTGTAGATCTGATATTTTTCAATGGCTAAATTATAACAGAATGTTTAAAACACCAAAAGGGGTTCCCGCCAAAAATGGGTTATGCAGAACGCATCCATCTTGCCAGCAAGGTGCTGACTATAGGTGCAACTTCCCAAAAGTTCTAGCTAATTGTAGGGAAAAAAAACATCAAACTCAGCAACATTGCAGCTGTACGGAAAGCTTGGATTATCCTTCTTTCTATCTGCAAAGTGTTTGTTATTATTATTATTATTCAAGTATTTTTATTGAAGTTTGAGACAGGACAAACAACAGATACATAACAATTACAAAACAGATACAGGACAAAACAACAACACCAGTACTCAACATTCATGTATAAAATAAAAAAGTCTGAAATACAATGTAAAAAACCACAAATTGTACATTAATGAAATCAACTGTAACTGAAAAAAAAATACAAAAAAAAAATGACTACGTAGAAAATACTTGCAAAGTGTTTGTTTCATAAAAATCCACCGTAGACATGTTATGAGCTACTTCCGGTCAAGAAATAATATGTAGTGATTTTGAGCGTGTTCTAGGCGTGTATTTGCGGAATTGCCAATCTGTGCTATTTCACCGTGTCTGGCTGAGATGGGGCTGGTTATAACTCTATGGTGCAAAGCGCGTATAAAGAGCTCTCTCCACATGTTCACAACCTGCATGTTGCTCAGCATCCAAATGGAAGCGGTCACAGACGTACTGTGAACATTCCAGTAAGCTTAACCCATTTTGGGCGGGAACCCCTTTTGGTGTTAGCATTATGTTATGCTTTAGCTATTGAAAAATAGCAGATCTACAAGCTCGTAGCGCGCCACCGAGTGGCGCGCTACGAGCTTGTAGGTCTGCTATTTTTGAAAAATTGTGAAAATATGCTACGAGCTTGTAGGTCTGCTATTTTTTGGAAAAAAAACTCGTGAAAATATTTATTTCAGAAAACTGGAGGATTTAGAAGATTTTTTTTAATTTTTGAGGTCAGGCCTAAATGGGTTAAGGACCACTCTGAAAGACGAGCTCCAAGGCAGCGAGAGAGAAAACAATAGGCAATGCACTCCACCGCCAAGGTGGAGTGCATTGCCTCTCAGGTTGTGAATGTCTCGAGGGAGCACTTTGATTTTACAATAAACCACCTGATGCTGCTTTGAACAAATAAGAGGCGGAATACAAATGAGTTGTCTCGGTATACAGCTTTTCTTTCTCGGTGTGTCCAATGCTCCCTGTGGCATTCCACTTCGTACAGTTATTTATGGACGTTAGTTTTGTGATGTGTGCGAATTCCTAGAATCTACAGTAGGAAGAGTTCAATATTTATTTTCCCTATAGGCCTGTATAGTGTGCGTGCGTGCGTGCGTGCGTGCGTGCGTGCGTGCGTGCGTGCGTGCGTGCGTGAGTGCGTGCGTGCGTGCGTTGCACTGCGTTCGTGTGTGTGTAAATGTGTCAAATCAAATCAAACTTTATGTGTATAGCACGTGTCCAACGTCCAAGGTCGAAACAAAGTGCTACACTGAGCATATTTAAAATACAGACAGGCAAGAAAAGAAAAATGTAATGTGAGAAAACACAAAAAGAAGAGAAACACAAAAATTAAACAGCATATCATTATGCAGCATATCAAAGTAATAAGTAATGTTGTATTTCAGGGTATTGGGGTTGAAATTTCTATACAAATTATTAATATTGTATTTCATGGTATTGGGGGTGTATATAATTAATATATTGTATTTCAGCGTATTTTGGGGGGGTCTACTGCGCAAATGTATTAATTCAATATATGATTAATATGTCAGGGTATTGGGGGTGTAAATGTATTACACATATTATTACTATTGTATTTCAGGGTATTGGGGTGTAAATGTATTAAACATATTTTTACTATTGTATTTCAGGGTATTGGGGTGTAAATGTATTAAACATATTTATTACTATTGTATTTCAGGGTATTGGGGTGTAAATGCATTACACATATTTATTACTATTGTATTTCAGGGTATTGGGGTGTAAATGTATATTACAGATATTATTACTATTGTATTTCAGGGTATTGGGGTGTAAATGTATTAAACATATTTATTACTATTGTATTTCAGGGTATTGGGGTGTAAATGTATTACACATATTTATTACTATTGTATTTCAGGGTATTGGGGTGTAAATGTATTAAACATATTATTACTATTGTATTTCAGGGTATTGGGGGTCGCCAAGCGTTTGTCAGAGAGACCAAGGCGGTGAACTCTCGACGCTACGTTGCCAGTTTTGACGTTGAAAACACGACAAAGGGAGACTCCGGTCGCTATCGATGTCTCGCCCAATCAGAGCACGGTGTGGGCGTGTCCTCATACGCCGAGCTCACTGTCAAACGTGAGTATACTGCATTCTGATTGGTCCATATACTCTGTGGATTATATTTAGAATATTAATAGTATTATGATGAGGAATGTTTTATTAGAAGGACTGAATACACTATTGCATGTTTAGGCCAGGAGGAGAGGAGAGGAGAGGAGAGGAGAGGAGAGGAGAGGAGAGGAGAGGAGAGGAGAGGAGAGGAGAGGAGAGGAGAGGAGAGGAGAGGAGAGGAGAGGACTTTGGTTTTCTCAGATGTTGGTGTCATTATAGTTTAGATCAATACTCTAATAGAGGTGACATCTCTCTCTCTCTCTGTGTGTGTGTGTGTGTGTGTGTGTGTGTGTGTGTGTGTGTGTGTGTGTGAGAGTGTGTGGATCAATAGCTTGTCTGATGTCTCTGTTTCAGCAAACAACATGGATGGACACACACACACACACACACACACACACACACACACACACACACACACACACACACACACACACACACACACACACACACACACACACACACACACACACACACACACAGGTCAGTTGTCGTTGGCCACCTGACCTGACAGATATCCCACAATCCCCGGCACTTACGTAAACTCCTGATTGAACTGTCAATCAACCAGTGCTTCGTGCGTGCGTGCGTGCGTGCGTGCGTGCGTGCGGCGTGCGTGCGTGCGTGCGTGTAAAAGGATATCACTTCTTTGATGATAATAGAAGTAGGAGCAAAAGAGCAAAAGAAAGTGAGATAGTTAAACCTTTATTGATCCCTTAATAGAGAGAGAGAGAGAGAGAGAGACAGAGACAGAGACAGAGACAGAGACAGAGACAGAGACAGACAGACAGACAGACAGACAGACAGACAGACAGACAGACAGACAGACAGATAGAAGGGTGGATGTAGTGGGTCAAGGAGAATTAGATCAGCTCTACAGGGGATTGTGGGTAATGGAATCCAGGTCTACTGTGATTTGCTGAAGTTCAGGAATAATAGTGAATTTAACTTTAACACCGAAGCTCCACTGCAGCCATCGGGCGTCGCTTCAGCTTCAATGCAAGGAGGAATGTTTTTAATCAATGAAGTGTGCTCCATTGCCGATGCTGCGTTGCATTGCATTGCGCTGTGCTGCGTTGCATTGCATTGCGCTGTGCTGCGTTGCGTTGCATTGCACTGCATTGCGTTGCGTTGCGTTGCGTTGCGTTGCGTTGCATTGCACTGCGTTGCGTTGCATTGCGTTGCATTCGTCCCGATTCACCCCAGTTGATTTTTTGACGCCGTCCAAACGCAACGTAACGCCACACAGTATGTGGAGCTTTGGCGTTAGTCCTCCTCTCCTCATTATAGGAGAGGGACGTTACGATGACACAGACAGACACAGAAAAATCCCTATATGGGCATAAAAGAGACACAGACAGAGGTACAACAGGTATTGCTTAACACAAACACTGCCACCTGGTGGACGCAAGAGCCAACGCTTGACTGCTGACCCGGATGTACTTGGTTTTAGTGTGATGCACGTCCGTTTGTGGCGTCCATTTTAGATGCTAAATATAATAATAATAATATTAATATTAATATTTAGCGTAAATGCTAGCGAGCTAAAATGAGGCCATCCTTTAGAAAACGCCAATGTTCCAATCGGGATCACCGGGTAATCAGAAAAGACCTCCGAACATCACGCATTTTGTCAAAACCATGGAGAGCTCCGTAGATTTAGAGTTATTCAGCTTTTTAGTCCGGTTGTATTCAAGAAGTGAACGGCAGTGCGCAGGCGCGAAACCGGCCAGAATCACTGAAGAAGGAAAGGCCAAGCAAAAAAAAAAGAAAGAAAAAGGGTTTCTTTTCATATTTTCTTTACAAAAGGAACACATTTCAGCGAATATTATAGTTACAACCTGTGGTTGACACAACATCTATTCATAGGTTGTTAATTAATGGCGTTAATTTGTGCTCTTTAACAATGCTTCAGCCAATTAGAGACATTCACACGCACAGCAGTGATATTTATTTTTATCCCAGGGTTCACGGCAGCCTCTGTTCCAATCTGCACAATAACTAAATGTGAGGTTCTCTGTAGCTGCCTCTGGCCCTTGTAATGATGTCTAGTTGCCACCTCCTCCTCCACCTCCCTCCATAACCTCAAGGTCCTCTTCCCTGAACACACTGGCTTTCCTCTTAAGGAGGGCAACAATCTGCTGGTTCATCCAGGGTTTATTGTGAGAGAAGTACAGTAGTGAACCCTCTTTGAGGGCACGCACACCTCCTCTCAGTACCTGATGTAATCTGTGATGGCCTGGCATAGACCGCCTTTATATCATCACCATGTGCCCTGGAGTCCCACTCCCAGACCCTGTCCACACCTACAGTATACACGTTTAAAACCTCTGTAAAATACAATATATCCTGTGTCTTACCCCCAAGGAGAGTAGGCTTTCAACACATTATAACCGTCTTTGTTTTGGTGAGCAACAAAAGTGTATTATTTATTTTTTACTAAATGTCAAGACTGTGCTACCGGCAATATGAAACAAATGCCAGAAGAGTCACATCTAACTATAAATGCGCCACGTCTCTGACTGTGTGTCTGTCTGTGTGTCTGTCTGTGTGTCTGTCTGTGTGTCTGTCTGTGTCTCTGACTGTGTGTCTGTCTGTGTGTGTGTGTCTACGGTTGTAATGCACGTAACTCGAGAACCGTTTGCCCCACCGACTTCAAATTCGACACACACGTCGACACACACGTTCCACCCCCCCCGCGCAGGGAATGCAGTGCCCGGTCGGACCCATGGTTCTCCAGAACCACCACAAAAGGCTCTGGTCAGGCTCTGCCAGTGGGCCTAACAAGGCCAAGTCCCCTGACCTGTGCAATTTCCAGCCTCTGCCTCAGCCAATTGATTGCCATGGTAACCCTACACCTGCCAACCTGATTACTTAACCAGTTTGCCCTCTTCAGACACAGGCAGATACAGAGATCTCCATGTGGGACACAGACAGACAGGCAGATACAGGGAAATGGGAAATGCACGATTCCATAGTTAACTGCGACCTTCGGTCACAATAAATACACATGTAGAAGCAACTAGCACCGCTTATTGTTGTTGTTGTTTGTGTTCAGAGCCCCCCTCCCCCATCGCTCCGCCACAACTGGTTGCTGTTGGCGCCACCTACATGTGGATCGAACTCAACGCCAACTCCATCAACGGAGACGGACCCATCAGAGAGAAAGAGGTACACGAGTGTGTGTGTGTGTGTGTGTGTGTGTGTGTGTGTGTGTGTGTGTGTGTGTGTGTGCGCGTACAGCCGTGCATGCGTCGTGTTTGTGTGTACAACCTGATGTTGTATAATACTGCAGTTGTGTAATTTTGTGATACTGTGAATTTTTACAGGTGGAGTATCGGACAACATCTGGCATCTTGATAGACACCACACCAGTGGATAAATCTCACGTTAATGATAATATTTTGTAATCATTGTACAGGTGGAGTATCGGACATCGTCAGGCATGTTGATAGACACCACGCCAGTGGATAAATCTCAGCTGAAGATCGGTCATCTGGACCCAGATACTGAATACTTCATCAGTGTTCTGTTAACCAGACCCCTGGAGGGAGGAACGGGAAACCCTGGGCCACCTCTCAATGCCAGGACCAAATGTGCTGGTAGGTCTGTCTGTCTGTCTGTCTGTCTGTCTGTCTGTCTGTCTGTCTGTCTGTCTGTCTGTCTGTCCGTGGATACAATGGATGTGATTGGATCCTATGGGATCTTATAAGAGGCTATATGGATAAGATGTGATGCTATTGATGTGATTGGATCCTATGGGATCTTATAAGATGCTATATGGATAAGAGTTGATGCTATTGATGTGATTGGATCCTATGGGATCTTATAAGATGCTATATGGATAAGAGTTGATGCTATTGATGTGATTGGATCCTATGGGATCTTATAAGATGCTATATGGATAAGATTTGATGCTATTGATGTGATTGGATCCTATGGGATCTTATAAGATGCTATATGGATAAGATTTGATGCTATTGATGTGATTGGATCCTATGGGATCTTATAAGATGCTATATGGATAAGATTTGATACTATTGATGTGATTGGATCCTATGGGATCTTATAAGATGCTATATGGATAAGATTTGATGCTATTGATGTGATTGGATCCTATGGGATCTTATAAGATGCTATATGGATAAGATTTGATACTATTGATGTGATTGGATCCTATGGGATCTTATAAGATGCTATATGGATAAGATTTGATGCTATTGATGTGATTGGATCCTATGGGATCTTATAAGATGCTATATGGATAAGATTTGATACTATTGATGTGATTGGATCCTATGGGATCTTATAAGATGCTATATGGATACGATTTGATACTATTGATGTGATTGTATCCTATGGGATCTTATAAGATGCTATATGGATAAGATTTGATACTATTGATGTGATTGGATCCTATGGGATCTTATAAGATGCTATATGGATACGATTTGATGCTATTGATGTGATTGGATCCTATGGGATCTTATAAGATGCTATATGGATAAGATTTGATGCTATTGATGCGATTGAATGCTATGTGTATGAATGGATGCTATGGATGGACATGATGATTGGATTCTATGGATAAGATTGTGTTCATGTGTATGAATGGATGCTATGGATAAGATTGTGTTCATGTGTATGAATGGATGCTATGTGTATGAATGGATGCTATGGGTGAAAGGATCTCATGGTTTGATAGTTCCCAGAGTTGCTTAATTAAAGGAGGGGAAGTTTGAAAGAGTTTAATCTTTGATGTAAAATGTTTACTGAATCTCCTTGAAGTGAATTGTGCTGAGCAGGAAGCTCACACACTAATTGTTGTCCTCGTTATCTAGTGATTAGTCTAATTGAAGCCTGATTGATTGGTTGCTGTCACGATGGAGCGTGCGTGCGTGCGTGCGTGCGTGCGTGCGTGCGTGCGTGCGTGCGTAGAGGAGAGAGGAGGGGGAGTGCAGTAATTCAGTTACTTAACCCTAGAACATACATGGGGCAACTGGCGGCCCGGGGGCCACATGCGGCCCCCACCTTCACTTACAGGTTAATATATCGGTATACTGATATATTTTTCATTTCAGCTGTTACAATTCCAATCATGTAAACATGATTTAATTACTTCAGTCTAAATTAGTAGCTTAATGAGTAGTATTGAAAGGTTATTGTCTTTTTGATGTCCAATGTATTTTTTACTGAATTTCTCTCCAATTAAAAAAAAATCAGGATTCCAATTCAAATATAGCAAAAATAGACAATCTACAAGCTCAAAACGCGTTGCGGTGTGACGCGTTTTGAGCTTGTAGATTGGCTATTTTTCTAAGACAGTAATGTGCAATGTGATCCTCTGGAGTGAGTGTGGAAATATAGTGGCCCTCTCCATCGTCAAAGTTGCCCACCCCTGTCCTAGAACACTAAACATATTTTTGGGGGGGCTCTAGCCCCTCCTATATTCAGCTATTACTGTAGATATTCGTCTTACACAAACATTACATTTCCCATTGACAATGAATGGAGAATTTACGTCATAATTATGTAGATGAGCAAATCAGCTATTTTTGGCCTACAGAAAATAAATCCCATTGACAATGAATGGATGTTGTATCATGATAAGAGCGCCCCTCACTTCACATGGGTATGATTTTGAGGGGTGCTAGCCCCTCCTATATTAAAGCAATAAGCCACGAGAGGTCTCAGGTTACCGTGTATTTTACAATGGCTGGGGGCGTAGTCTTCTACTTCTATATGAGCCGGGCGGCGCTTAGACGTCCGCACGGCATGGGTTTGTAAGGCAATCAAGCGCTCCCCTTCCCCAGTACAGCTACAGAGATGTGGAATCAGCTGCGAATTATATAAAGTGATTGAAGGTGTGGGTTATTGGTGAAATGTACACCGTTCACGTGACGGTAACCAGCCAATCAGAATCAAGTATTGGGACTAACCGTTTTAGAAACAGCTTTTGTCCCCAAAAAATGTCCGCAACACAAACATTAAATGCCATTGATGAATGAAGGGAAAATTTACATCATCTTGATCCCCACACGTCTCATATTTTCCATCTAGAAATTAGGTCAAATGTCCGCCAAATATGACGTAAATTTATGGCAACAGGCAACAGGCATTCTGATTGGCCAGTATGAGATGATGCATGATGATGTACGATGATAAGAGCGCCCCTCACTTCACACAGGTGTGATTCTTTGTCACACCATCACTAAACACGGGTATATTCTACCCAATGTAAACAATTCCATAAAAATATTTCTCATAATAAAAATAAAATCAAATAAAATCTATATTTTGATAGAGTTACTATATATACGCCCCTAGTCGGGACCCATCAAGGGTTAGATTGGGGGTCCAAAGTCGCTGTGACAGTGTCATGTCCAGGGGGTCAGTGTTGATTTCGTAGACTAAAACTGAGACAGAAAATGTTCGTCGACTACCTTTTTCCACTGACGAAAACTGAATGGAAACTACATAAAAACTAAGCTATGATGACTAAAACTAAGACTAAATATACTGACAATTTCGTCAACAAATTTAAACTAAAATAAAATGTTAGGAAGGGACTAGTGGACAAGAGATCCAG
>NC_136801.1:32176906-32179406 GCF_951216825.1 Electrona antarctica
ACACGCTGTGAGCTTGCAGATCAGCTATTTCTTTTAACATGCGACACATCGTACGGCGAAGCATACGTCAGGCTTCCCTTTCGTCTTTAGCCGAGGTGACGTACAGTCAGACAGTCAGACACACATGGCTCCTCAGTGCAAAAATAAACAGTGCACACTACCCGACTATACGATAATAAGGGACAGTATGTCGGGACACGGTGTTGATAAGCTTCATGTTGTGCAGCAGCAGTGCCAGACAGTCCGCAATGCTTTAAACTCTTCCCATTCCACTACGTCAGAACTAAAACCTGTACCCGTAAAAGGTAGGTGGCCGGTGCCTAGGCTGTGAGAGACGGCATCGCACACGAGCAACCATGCTGCTCCAGCACCCGGAAAACAAACACAAGCACAGCGGCGAATGGGAAGAGTGCAAAGCATCCACCAGCATGCCATTTTACACCGGGGACTACAGTAGTTTGCGATCTGAAACGGAGAAGCCGAACCATTTGTGTCAGGTTTTCTCCGTAGTAAACTCCTGTCCTCCTCCTCCCAGCAGCGAGCAGAGCAGCATGGAATCCTCCCTCGTTTGAGTAAGGACGTGCTGTGATTGGCCACAATGGCCAGTGCACTAGTGCAAGACGTGCTGTGATTGGCCAGTAGCCACTTTCAGTGGCAGTCGGTGGGAAATGCTCTCGCCACAGAATTTACTAATCATTCTGGGCGGCGCCAGCTGTTGGTACGCAGATGCGCTTCCCGGCGCTTGATTGACAGCGCAGAATGAATTTTGACGACGCATGCGCACTGGCGTACCGCTTGTGTGCACCCCTGTCAATACATCAGCTTATGGTACTAGATCACAAGATATGCTTTTATTGAAGGTACCAAAAACTACTACTAAATTGGGAGATACTGCCTTCAGGGTGTATGCTCCACATTTATGGAATAATTGTCAAAACAAATTGAAGTTGAATGTTTTTGTTTCATTTACTACTTTTAAAAGACTCTTAACTGACCTCACACTAGAGGAAGGCATATGCACCTGCTTTCTGTAACATTTGGTTACAAGGTTTTGTTTCTGTGTGTATGTGCTTGTGTATTATATTTGTTGTACTGTGTGTCCATGTCATGTATGTAAAATCATTGCTGTATAGTGTATACAGGGTGCCATTGAAAAAGAGACCCTGGTCTCAATTGGATTCCCCTGAAATAAAGGTTTCAATCAATGTATAAAAGAAAGAGCATAGGACCCAGGATTGGGACGCTATACTGTGCAATGCTTCTATAATCTGAAACACAGCCTGCTCTATTGACTCCGTTATCGGAGCCAGTCCAAGATGTAGAGGTACTGAGCAACTTTCATTGAAAATAATAGCTGGGGGCGGGACTCTATGAGTCGAGGACCCCTGGGAGAACTGATGGAGTACACTCCATGTTAACAGGTAGTGACTGACTGACTGACTGTGTGTGTGTGTGTGTGTGTGTGTGTGTGTGTGTGTGTGTGTGTGTGTGTGTGTGTGTGTGTGTGTGTGTGTGTGTGTGCGTGTGTGTGTGCGTGTGCATGTGTGCGTGCGCGTGCATGTGCGTGTGGCTCCTATATAGATTGGAGGAGGTGAAAGAGGAGGCTCAGGAGGAGGTGTGTCATGACAGCATGTGCTCGCTGCCGCAGCACACCATCCGTAACCTTCCACCCTACACCAACGTCAGCCTGAAAGTAGTCCTACGAAACCCTGTAGGACGAAGAGACAGCAGCCAACTGCTGGTCCTCACTGATGAAGATGGTGAGAGAGAGAGAGAGAGAGAGAGAGAGAGAGAGAGAGAGAGAGAGATTTGATTTGAAAAGGTCCTTTATTACGCACTGCCGGGTAATACAGGTAAAAACCAGGATCTTAACTACATGCCAGTCTTATATAATCACAAAAATAAAAAATAAATCACAGGAACAACACCATCCTTTAAAGAAAAGATCAAAAGGTGAAGGGCAGTTCGTCATCGTCCATCACTGAGCACAATACTCCCGCCCATTTTGTATTGAAACCCTCCAGTTCATCAATCATCTTATAGTAGGCATGTTCGACTCTGAGCCGTGCCTTCACCAGTCCAGTCAACATGGGGTCCACACAACCCTCCTCCTGAGAGGAGAGAGAGATCTTACACACTGGAAAAGATCTACCCAAAACCAGAGCAAAATTGAATTCTATTTAGCTGTAAACAGATACACAGTAGCAGAATACTTGAGCACTGTAGCTGATCCAAAACTAAGGAAAGCATAAACTCGATATAGACTCAGTGAACACAGTCTTGCGATTGAGAAAGGCCGCCATAGGCAGACCTGGCTCCCAAGAGAAGACAGAATATGCACCCACTGCACACAAAACGAGGTAGAAACTGAGGAACACTTCCTAACCGTCTGCCCACTGTACCAAGACATCAGAGACATTTACTTCCCACGGATTACAATCACCCAAGGGAGAGTTTGAAAATATGTGAGAACAATGTGCAAAATACAGCAGCAAGATGT
>NC_136801.1:32187706-32190206 GCF_951216825.1 Electrona antarctica
CTCACTGATGAAGATGGTGAGAGAGAGAGAGAGAGAGAGAGAGAGAGAGAGAGAGAGAGAGAGAGAGAGAGAGAGAGAGAGATTTGATTTGAAAAGGTCCTTTATTACGCACTGCCGGGTAATACAGGTAAAAACCAGGATCTTAACTACATGCCAGTCTTATATAATCACAAAAATAAAAAATAAATCACAGGAACAACACCATCCTTTAAAGAAAAGATCAAAAGGTGAAGGGCAGTTCGTCATCGTCCATCACTGAGCACAATACTCCCGCCCATTTTGTATTGAAACCCTCCAGTTCATCAATCATCTTATAGTAGGCATGTTCGACTCTGAGCCGTGCCTTCACCAGTCCAGTCAACATGGGGTCCACACAACCCTCCTCCTGAGAGGAGAGAGAGATCTTACACACTGGAAAAGATCTACCCAAAACCAGAGCAAAATTGAATTCTATTTAGCTGTAAACAGATACACAGTAGCAGAATACTTGAGCACTGTAGCTGATCCAAAACTAAGGAAAGCATAAACTCGATATAGACTCAGTGAACACAGTCTTGCGATTGAGAAAGGCCGCCATAGGCAGACCTGGCTCCCAAGAGAAGACATACTATGCACCCACTGCACACAAAACGAGGTAGAAACTGAGGAACACTTAACCTAACTGTCTGCCCACTGTACCAAGACATCAGAGACATATACTTCCCACGGATTACAATCACCCAAGGGAGAGTTTGAAAATATGTGAGAACAATGTGCAAATACAGCAGCAAGATTTGTGAGCTGCTGTGACAGGAGATGGATGTCAAATGGAATACAACCTTAAGGACCTTGAGGAATACAAATCATTGTGTGTACACTGTTTATACAGCTACACTGTTTTTTTCAGCAAATGACCTCGGTACATAGAAATACTGTTTGCTACTACTAAATTGTTGCTACCTGTCGCAAATGTTTTTATACTAAGGGAATGCTAAAACATGGAAATACTGCTGTCGACTTTCAAAAGTATAAAGCAAACGACAGACAGACAGACAGATTAATAAATTACAGTTTACTAGAAATTAACCGCAAACATAAAAAACGCATGTACGCTCAGGTGCACACAGACAGATGCACAGCACACACACACACACACACACACACACACACACACACACACACACACACACACACACACACACACACACACACACACACACACACACACACACACACACACACACACACACACACACACACACACTGATATATAGTTCAGTGTCTCATCACTTTAAAGGTCGATACTCCATTTGGTCAAAGATTTATTATTCTGTTCTCCCTCTGTTTCTCTCTCTCCCTAGTATTTCCCACTTGCCATGTCTCTCTATATCTGTCTTTCCCCATATTTCCCTATATCTCTCCATTTATTCTCTCGCTCTCTCTCTCTGTCTCTCTCTCTCTCTCTCACTGTCTCTCGCTCGCTCTCTCTCTCTCTCTCTCTCTCTCTCTCTCTCTCTCTCTCTCTCTCTCTCTCTCTCTCTCTCTCTCTCTCTCTTTGTCTCTCTCTCTCGCTGAGTTCAGTTCAATTCTTTTGACATCAATTTGAAGGAGCTTAATTTGCATGAAAGAAAAACATGTATTTAAAATGTCAAAGTGTGGAATAAGAAGTGTCAAAACTCAGTACAGTGCGTACTATTCATAAGGAATTAAGAAATGTGTAAAAAACATTGCAACTGCTAGCTTACAAAACCACAAAACACATTTGCTGTTAGAAATATTTTTGTGTTCAAGGGTATGTCCTTTGTTTTTAAACACATAGTAGCACTTTTTGATGCTTTTGTGCTACACTGTTGTGCCTCACCCAGCATACATAGGAGTTTATCACTGTTGTGCCTCACCCAGCATACATGGGAGTTTATCATTGTTAGGGTCCTTTCAGACTGATTTGTTTTTCGGGGGGAAACTGCGGGGGAAAACTGCGGGAAATTCAGTCTGCAAGAACCTTAATTAAGTCGTGTTTTCAAATTCTTTGTGTGTTTATAATCTGTGGAAATCTCTCTCTCTCTCTCTCTCTCTCTCTCTCTCTCTCTCTCTCTCTCTCTCTCCCCCTCTCTCTCTCTCTCTCTCTCTCTCTCTCCCCCTCTCTCTCTCTGTAGTTCCAGGTGCAGTTCCAGTAGAGTCCATAGAGGGCAGTAGTTATGAGGAGAGGATCATTTTAAGTTGGAGAGAACCTCTGCAGACCTACGGAGTCATCAGACAGTATGAGGTAACACACTGACACACCCACTTTATACTGACATGCCTACTTGCCTACATGCCTATAATGACATCATGCCCACTTTCCACTGGCATGCCCACTTTCTACTGACACGCCCACTTTATACAGAGACGCCCACTTTCCACTGACACGCCCACTTTATACAGAGACGCCCACTTTTCACTGACACGCCCACTTTATAATGACACTCCCACTTTCCACGGACACACCCACTTTCTAATGACACGCCCACTTTCCACTGAT
>NC_136801.1:32192706-32195206 GCF_951216825.1 Electrona antarctica
TTTAGAAGGTATATGTAATCTGTAATCCTCTGTAAGGCTTTCTGTTCCAGTGCGGTGCAGTTCCCATACCAGGTTGTGACACAGCCCAAGTCTAGGGTGACCACCAGATGTCCCCCTTTGCGTGGGACAGTCCCTCAATTCCAAGACTTTTCAGGGGTCCCACAAATTGAGACCCTGTCCCACATTGTGACTGCATGGCAAGCATCAGTGTTCAAATGCCCTAATAGTTAGTCCCCTAATAGTTGGCTTTCTGTTGTAAAGCTCTCTCATTGTCGCTTTTCTTGCAAGATGCGTTTTTAAGCCTGCTAATATAACATGAGAAACAGTATGACCAAAATTAGCATTTTGAAAACAAAATGTGAGACGCCAGAGGGGTTTAATAACAAAATTATAGGCAATATTAGGCCTATATGGTCGAATATGACATCAAGGCATTTGATAGCAACTTAATACATGTGCGTTGCTAACCCCATTCTGTCCGGTCCCGTCCCACTTGTCCCACTTCTGTCCCTCAAATGAACAGTTTGGATCCGAAAGGACCCTGTTGTAGAACATCCAGAGGATGCAGGCTGTTTTTAAGGGGCGCTATAGCCCCTATATGTCTACCTTTGAGGGTTTGTGTAAACACAAACGTTGTTTTGCTACCGTTTCCTATGACTATAGTGTTGAGCGTTTCTGCAACACAGATTTTTTTTTTTAATGTTTTTTTTTTGCGGCTTTCGCCTTTATTTTTTTTTATTTTTTATAGAGGGACAGACAGTAGGCTGACAGGAAATGGGGGAGAGAGATGGGGGGTGACATGCAGTAAAGGCCGTCGGGATCGGGAGTCGAACCCGCGGCACACTGCCAGACTCGGGCTACCGGCCAAGGTGCCTGGACCGCTGAGCCACGGCCCAGGCCCAACACAGAATTATGTATACACAAACATTGATGACAATGTGATGTGATTGGCCAGAATGAGATGATGTATGATGATGACGTAGGGTGATAAGAGCGCTCCTCACTTCACACTGGTGTGATTGTTTTTAACCAACACACAGATGTAAACGGTGTCCAATAGCATTGATCCGTAGACTAATGCATGTCAAACTGCGGGGTGCTTGAAATTAAATGGTTTGAGAATCTCTGCTAGAGCTCTTCTCTTCTCTTATGGCGGTGCCCTGTCATATCTTTTCAAATGGGGGTTAATTAGGGGGCTAATTAGTGTCAATTTGGGGGTCCTTGACATGAAAATGTTTGGGAACCACTGATTTACAGTGGCTCAGGAGGTAGAGCAGGTCGTCCAATGATCCCTGGGTCGGCGGTTCGAATCCCGGCTCCTCCTGTCTACATGTTGAAGTGTCCTTGGGCAAGACACTGAACCCTACATTGCCTCCAATGAGTCGGTCGGTGTGAGCTTGCCACCATTGGTGTGGGAATGTGGGAAGTGAGGACGCTGGCGTCGACTGTTCGCCACTTCACCTCCCAATGAATAAATTGTAAAGCGCTTTGAGCACTTGGAAATTCATAATTACAGTATGGTAAAACATCTCAAAAAGTAGAGTTAGGTGGTTTCCTCCCGGCAGCGATGATATGTAACTCAGTGGTGAGTGGTGCATGATGGGTGTTGTAGTGACCATATGTACAGTCACTCAGTGAGTGATGAGTGGTGCATGATGGGTGTTGTAGTGACGGTACAGTCACTCAGTGAGTGATGAGTGGTGCATGATGGGTGTTGTAGTGACCATACTGTATGTACAGTCACTCAGTGAGTGATGAGTGGTGCATGATGGGTGTTGTAGTGACGGTACAGTCACTCAGTGAGTGATGAGTGGTGCATGATGGGTGTTGTATTGACCATACTGTATGTACAGTCACTCAGTGAGTGATGAGTGGTGCATGATGGGTGTTGTAGTGACGGTACAGTCACTCAGTGAGTGATGAGTGGTGCATGATGGGTGTTGTAGTAACCATGTACAGTCACTCAGTGAGTGATGAGTGGTGCATGATGGGTGTTGTAGTGACGGTACAGTCCCTCAGTGAGTGATGAGTGGTGCATGATGGGTGTTGTAGTGACGGTACAGTCACTCAGTGAGTGATGAGTGGTGCATGATGGGTGTTGTAGTGACGGTACAGTCACTCAGTGAGTGATGAGTGGTGCATGATGGGTGTTGTAGTGACGGTACAGTCACTCAGTGAGTGATGAGTGGTGCATGATGGGTGTTGTAGTGACCATATATGTACAGTCACTCAGTGAGTGATGAGTGGTGCATGATGGATGTTGTAGTGACCATATGTACAGTCACTCAGTGAGTGATGAGTGGTGCATGATGGATGTTGTAGTGACCATATGTACAGTCACTCAGTGAGTGATGAGTGGTGCATGATGAGTGTTGTAGTGACGGTACAGTCACTCAGTGAGTGATGAGTGGTGCATGATGGGTGTTGTAGTGACAGTACAGTCACTCAGTGAGTGATGAGTGGTGCATGATGGGTGTTGTAGTGACCATACAGTCACTCA
>NC_136801.1:32200206-32225206 GCF_951216825.1 Electrona antarctica
CACACACACACACACACACACACACACACACACACACACACACACACACACACACACAGATGACCTTTTTCTTGAGTTGAATAATTAAACTGCTGATTGATGGAGAGAGCGTGTGTGTGTGTGTGTGTGTGTGTGTGTGTGTGTGTGTGTGTGTGTGTGTGTTTAAGTGTCTACCTCATTTATAACCTTTATTTATTCAGAGAATCACAGTATGACTCTCCTCTCCTCTCCTCTCCTCTCCTCTCCTCTCCTCTCCTCTCCTCTCCTCTCCTCTCCTCTCCTCTCCTCTCCTCTCCTCTCCTCTCCTCTCCTCTCTCTCTCTCTCTCTCTCTCTCTCTCTCTCTCTGTCCACAGTAAGTACCAGGTGGTGGTAGAAGAAGAGCGCCCCCGCAGGTTGACTCGTGGTAATGCAGAGATCTTGCGTTGTTATCCGGTTCCGATCCACTTCCAGAACGCCTCGTCCCTCAACTCTCATTATTATTTCACTGCTGAACTTCCTCCGAGTCACATACGCAACCCCAGCCCTTTCTGCATAGGTAATTATTATTATTATTATTATTATTATTATTATTATTATTATTATTATTATTATTATTATTATTATTATTATTATTATTATTATTATTATTATTATTATTATTATTAGTCACATACGCAACCCCAGCCCTTTCTGCATAGGTAATTATTATTATTATTAATACTATTAGTCACATACACAACCCCAGCCCTAGTTGTCAGTCAGTTTCTTAGATAATGAGATAATGAGGCAATTATTAGTTAACTATTAATCAGTCAGTCAGTCAGTCAGTCTTTTTATGCTACACTGTATGATTATTTGGTCTCCCTCTTTCTTTTTAATTGATGGGTGTACTTAACTGTGTGTGTGTGTGTGTGTGTGTGTGTGTGTGTGTGTGTGTGTGTGTGTGTGTGTGTGTGTGTGTGTGTGTGTGTGTGTGTGCGTGCGTGCGTGCACAGGTGATAACAGGACATACAACGGGTTCTGGAATGTTCCTTTGCGACCTCATAAAAGCTACAGTGTTTATTACCAGGCTGTCAGTACAGCCAACGGGGTGAGACAACTGTCTGTCTGTCTGTCTGTCTGTCTGTCTGTCTGTCTGTCTGTCTGTCTGTCTGTCTGTCTGTCTGTGACAGACTTTCTGTCTGTCTGTGTTCTTGTCTCAAGGCCTATTTGTAGTCCAGTTTTCGGTGAAGAGGTGACCACCGCAAAGAACTACAACATGGCGCCACTGAGCTGTGGTGGTCACCGCTCACACAACACATCTCTCTGTTTTTGCTAGCCACCATTTCGGTGGTCACCTCTTCACCCGAAACTGGACTATGAATAGGCCTTTTCTCAGATCTTTCAAACGTTCAATATAATACGTGAAAGTAATACAGTACGTAATATATAACCTCTCTCTCTCTTAACAGGAGACTAAACTGGACTGTGTTCGAGTAGCGACTAAAGGTGAGACAATTTAACAAAAGTTATTTTTGATCCTTCCCAGCAGAATTTGTTTTGGAGTGGTACTGTTCTGTGGTTTATACAAATGGAATGCTGGGAATCGCAGTTCTAGCAAATCATAGAAAGACACTGTATTAGCAATGGAGCTACCAGAGATGTCGCCAAAAACTACTACTACAACGCTAATGCTGAAAGGCATATTATGGTACTATTATGGAACGATGTGACTATGTCACTATGAGCACGAGTACCAATGAGTACCAAAAGTGGCGCTGTTGTGCCAGAAACAGAGAGAGAGAGATAGTGCTGCACTGCTGCCTGCTAATGAGAGACAGAGAGAGAGAGGGGAGGGAGGGGGGGAGTTGCACCACTCAGTTCACACAGGTGTGATTTTTTCTACACATATAAACGGTGACATAAGAAAAGAGGCTGCACAGCTCCTAGTCACGATGCTAGAAACCTTTTAATAAACCAACGTTTCGGCAAGCAGGTTGCCTTCTTCAGGGTATGACACACAAGGGGTAAAAGTGGTATTTATACAGATAAGCCTATCTCACAGAATTTCCCCGCCCCCCTTAATACGCCCCCTTTTGGGGTTAGTGGTGATGGCGTGACGTCACTCCATAGACGCTACATGTTAACAGAGGTAATTTAAGAAGTCTACAACTTTTGTTTTCTCAAGGTAAGGTTTGTTCTATCTGTTCGAGCTGATTTACCATCTTGTTTGCTTCATAATAATATTGGTCTGTCACATTTTTACATTAGAAAATGTACTTAGATTCTCCAGAGAAAAAAACGTGTAAATGCTAATGTTAAAGACACCACTATTTACCGGAAGTGGGCGTGAAAAGCGGGCTGTGAGATAGGCCTATTGGGACAAAAGTGCACTCATCAGGGAGTGTCCTCAATCTGGCCAACGCCCAGTGATAACTTTATTTATACATCAAAATATACACAACATCGGATCAGTCAATACAAATATATGTATATATATATAGAGGGGCTAAAGATTAAATAGCCTACAGTATAAAGTGTAAACATCAACAAAAAAAAATACAAGTCCCAAGGACAGCATATAAATCCCAAATCCCAGATCCTGTTCTTTGGTTACAAGACCAAAAAGAGGAGGGGAAAGAACAACAAAATATTATATTGAGCACCAACATGGAAAAGAGACTCATATAAACGGTAAAAAATAAACAATAAACACTCAACGTGCCATAGGGTTCGAACCAGGCTGTGACCTAATAGTTACAGTACAGTGGCTATAGAGCTGTAAGCCAGCCAGATATCTGGGCTCTGGTGAGCGCTACTAGCCTGGAGGCTAAACTAGCGGCTAGCTGCCAAGCAGCAGTACAACCATTCTAAATAATGGAGCACAGATGGTGGCTAGCTAGCCAGCCAGCCAGCTAAGTGATAGCGCTAGGCTAAGTTTTAGCGATGTACACCTGTTCAAACCAATAAACAGATGGTAGCCAGCCTCCCCTCCTCTCCCCTTAATTCCCTACTCTTCTTCCATTGCCTACTCCTCTCCTCTATTCAAACTGATCATTTAATTTCAGTGTAATGTCTTCTTATAAATGATATTATATATTTAGAAACTGGCTCTGAACTGCAGTCGCGTTCTCTTCATTAACTGGCTGTGCGCTAACTCTAGGCTGTGTGCTACAGGCTACCGCTAGGCTAATGACAGTCTGCTATGGCTTTCCAGGGGGTTGTTTAGCATCAGAGGCTAAACGCTAAAATCACATAAGCGTTGTTTACTCCCCTGATGAACATAACATGCACGCACACACACACGCACGCACGAACACAGACACATGCGCACACACTCTCTCTCTCTCTCTCTCTCTCTCTCTCTCCCTCTCACGCACGCACGCACGCCCATAATTAGTTAGTCTGGTTTCCAGATTCAATCAGGTTTTATTTGTCGGTCGTTAACAACATCAGATGCTGATTGGCTGTGTCTGGCCTCTCGGCGCTTGTCATTCACACTGCAGCAGCCAATCAAGTCCCAGAGGGGCTGGCCCTGAGTCAAAGTACCCACAATGCTTTGCGGTGCGGGAGGTGGTGTGAATGTTAAACAGATGAGGCTCATAAAGTTCTCCTGATTGTGTTAAAGCTCCAATCCCTTCAACAGTAGTTGTGTTTCCTGGTGGCTTTAATTGTTCCACAGTGGAAACCACAGCCGTGCTTCACAAACACTGGGTCGGAGACACAGTGGAAACCACAGCCGTGCTTCACAAACACTGGGTCGGAGACACAGTGGAAACCACAGCCGTGCTTCACAAACACTGGGTCGGAGACACAGTGGAAACCACAGCCGTGCTTCACAAACACTGGGTCGGAGACACAGTGGAAACCACGGCCGTGCTTCACAAACACTGGGTCGGAGACATTATGCGGTCGCGGACCACGCCCCCAGAACGGCCGGCCAACGTTGAAGCGCTCGGCCCTGCTGGTCAAAGTTTGTACTGCAGGAGGGCCCGTGCATTTACCACGAGGAAACCCCCGTGCAGTCGAAATAAAAAAAACGTTCGCTCTGAAAGAATATATATTCAAAGATTTGCGGCGCATTTTTAAGATTTTTCAAAAATATTTTTCAATAGCTAAAGTATAACATAATGCTTAGTTAAAACACCAAAAAGGGGTTCCCGCCCAAAATGGGTTAAGATTGAGCGCTATATAGTGAGCACTTCCGCATTTTGACACCAAAATTTGGTGTCCAAATTGAAAAAATTGCAGAAGTACAACGTGTGGATGACAGATTGTAGCCTGGATGGTCACTCATCAACAGTAAATAAAAATAGAAGCAGGTGTATAAAATCACAGTTTCATTCGCATGGTTAAAGTGACTTGGACAAAAGTCAACTCTAAATGTCTAATAAATACTAATGTCTGATGGTTGCAATGAACTGCTGCTTTAACTCCGCTGTCTCTCCTATAGTTTTCTCTCTCTCTGTTTCTGTATGAACTCAACGGTGTTGCTCTTCTATGACTGTAAATATGAACTAAATAACTACTAAACAAAGTCTTGGGTTTCCAGAAGGTGGCAAGGTGTCCATTTCCTGTTCCATATCGTTGTTTGATTGGCTCAGCAGCACAGGATGGAATGGGAAAGAAGAACAATGTGTTTCCTGTTCCAATCTGCTGCTCAGCCAATCAAACGGCGACGAGGCGTTTACGGTCATGAGAAGATGCATCGTGATGCAACATCTTACTAATATTTCTGCTTTACTATAAACCACTGCTACAGCCTGTCTCTCTCTCTCTCTCTCTGTCTGTCTGTCTGTCTGTCTGTCTGTCTGTCTGTCTGTCTGTCTGTCTGTCTGTCTGTCTGTCTGTCCGTCTGCATGCATTTGATTGACAGCTGCTATAATCGCAACTCAACTCACAACACCGTACATCCGTATCGCTCCTGCTCCTGGAGACAAACTGCTGACAGGTCAGACACACTCACCCGAGCACGCACGCATGCACACATGCACGCATGCAGGCACACAAAAAATGATCTCTTGAAACCTTTAACACTAATTTTTCACGAAAATAGTCCATTACTGGTCCATTTGGTTCCAAATTAAAACGTTTGGTAACCAGCGGTATTGTAATGGTCCGGAGACGTGAAGTCCACTGTAACAGCGCTGACAGTGATCCATCCATCTTCGACCGCGTATCCGTAGTCGGGTCGCAGGGGCAACAGCTCCACCAGAGCGCTCCAGACTTCCCTCCCCAGAGCAACATTAGTGACTTCCTCCTGGGGGAATACCGAGACGTTCCAAGGCCAGTGAGTCGATGTAATCCCTCCCATCTGCGCCTTGTTCTGCCCCGGGGTCTCCTCCCAGTGGGACGTGCATCGAGGACCTCCCTAGGGAGACGCCCGAGAGGCATCCTAACCATTTGTGTGATGAAAACCAGAAATGATTCACAATGTTCCTCATGTTCCCAACCCTACAACTAGCAAAGTGTCATTGTGCCTTAACCCATTGAGGAATGAGACCAGATTCTACAAAATGTCTTCTAAATCCTGACGGTTTTCTGAAAAACCCTATGTTTCTATAATCTATATCGGTGGTGCTCAAACTATTTCATGTCAAGGAGCTCCAGAATTATCATGTAATTGGCTGCCGAGCCCCATCTGAAAAAATGTGTTCCAGGAACCCGCCAGTAGCAAAGATATGAGTTAAAAACGTTTGCTGTGAAAGAATATATATTAAAAGATTTGCAAGCTGGTAGATCTGCTATTTTTTCAACAGCTATATATAAAGTTTAAAATGAATGGTTAAAGTGGTTAGAAGCTCTAAAGGTGACACAGGTGCGTTCGTCAGGTCTAAATGGGTTTAATATGGGTGTGTGTTGTGTTGCGTTGCAGGGGTGGTGACGCGCGGCCCGGATCCGGAGCCAGAGACAAAGTCGGACCACACGGTGAAGATCGCCGGAGCCACCGCCGGAGTTCTGCTGTCAATCATCATCTTCCTTGGAGTTATACTGCTGATGAAGAAACGGTAACACACACACACACGCTCGCACACGCACACGCTCGCACACGCACACGCTCGCACACGCACGCACGCACGCACGCACGCACGCACGCACGCACGCACGCACGCACGCACGCACGCACGCACGCACACATTCACATTCACATTCACATTCACATTCACATTCACATTTACACAATACATTTATATAAACACAATATCAAACAGCTGCTTAAACACAGGCACGCAGGCAAGCAACGCACGCACCCACGCACACACACACACACACACACACACACACACACACACACACACACACACACACACACACACACACACACACACACACACACACACACACATAAACGCACGCACACACACACTCACTCACAAAGGCACACACGGAACAGTTTAGGTGTTTTGAAGATGAAAAAGAAATTTTGATGAAAGTGATTCATTGGTCTAGGGATTTACGACCCCAGGCAAGACACACACACACACACACACACACACACACACACACACACACACACACACACACACACACACACACACACACACACACACACACACACACACACACACACACACACACACACACACATTCGGGGGATAAGAAAAAGGTGCCAAATAACTGAGCAGAATAATTCTAATGATATTACTACTACTACTACTACTAATAGTAATAATAATAATAAGGGTAATAATAATAATAATAATAATGCTTGATCATTTAGCATGCTTAAAATTGTATTCCATGTACACATGGGTTGAACGGCCCGTTACAAGTAAATAAAACGTTCAGGCAAGTGGAAGGTTACCTTACCCAACGGGCAAGTGCGTTTGAATGAGGATATGAGATATGAGTGGGCGTGCGTGCCCTTTTCATTTATAGGTTACATGACACAGTCACTTGCAATGCAGCTAAATATTGAGGTAACATGTAATTTCGTCCCCAGAATATGCATGTGGAAAGTAAAAAAAGAAAAGAAAAGTGTGTTAAAAGGGACAAATTCAGATTGTATCTATCATTTTAGAACGGCAATTTAGGAAGTGGACATGACCTTTGGGCAAGTAGAACGTGACCTCTGACCTGTACTTGCCCGACTCTCCCCTTAGTGTCGAGCCCTGAAATACAATACATGTATTTAATGAACTATGGACTCTTGTAGAAGACCAGTGGAGTAAAGCCCCCCCCCCCCAACCCCCCTCTCTCTCTTTCTTGTCACAAGCCCATCCTAACCCCGCCCACCCTCACTCTCTCTCTGTGCAGCACCGTTCACCAATCACCATTAAGCCCTGTGTCGCTATGGTAACATTGCATTAACTGTATGTTAATTTAACTTCATTTATTTTCTGTCAGAGACATTAATGTGGTCTCCTTTCTTTCTTTTTTTGCTTTCTTTCTTTCTTTCTCTCCCTCCTTCTCTCCCCCCATTTCATCCCTCCTTCCATTCTGCCCGCCCCCCCCCCCACCCCCCCACCAACACTCAGCCGAAGAAATTCTCACTCCTACACATATTACCTGTAAGTAACACCTCTGAACTATGACCCTTGACCTCTGAACTCTAACCCCTACGTAAGAATCAGCAGATATTGTGTGTTAATCAATCCTAAGACTGAAGTAGGGTAGGATCAGAGCCATAGAGTAAGACAGAGTTACGAAAACTCTGTTCACTTCATGGGGCTTCAGTCCAATGGCGGCTCTCCTACATAGACTTCTATTGAGCATGGGGACAACAAATAGGGACAAGTCCTGGACCGGAAGTAGGCAGAAATGCATTGGACCCAGGCAACAGCCCAGCTTTAATGATCCCTTTATTTTAGATTGTTTTGTAGTAATCGTACAACATAAACATTACAGAGACTTTAGTTGTTACTGTAGTGTACAATATATTTAAAACAGTTGGCATGTTGCACACATGCCTAAAATTGCTCTTATTTGCGCCGCCCTCGTTGAAAACAATGTATTTCAAACTCCAGCTTGTCACACTCCAGGCTGCATGAACAGCGCTCGGTTTCTTCCCCCTCAATATCGTAACTATTAGATGGCGCTGGGTAGGATAGGATAGGATAGGATAGATAGGATAGAGCAGACCTGACTATATCTCCGTATATGGAGCTGACCTGTTCTGACATCTGCATAGACTCCATATTCGGGCATGCCTGACAAAGAACTCCATATATGGGCATAAATGGGACACAGACATAATAACCGGGTGGGGCATTCATTTCCAACTTGCATCGTTCCAAGTAGACCGGTGCCCAACGGGGGTAAGTTTAAATGACACCACATCAAAATGAAATACTTCGTTAGATTTTGATTGTCCAAATACATAACAATGCCTTCTGTTATTATTACATTATCTGTCATATCAAGACATACAGTAGTAATGATAACGTAACCTATGTCCCAGACTCCCACCGTGGCTTCTTCAGCAGTCAGAGCAGAGCCTAGAGGATAATATGCACACCTGGACATTTGATTGACTCTGCCTTGTCTCTTTGATCTGTAATAGACCCCTCATGTCATAGTATCGACGTGACGCTTAACTCACATACGCAACGTATCTATCTGATAACATCCATAACATTTACAATATTATACAACTGAAATAATGCAAGACAGACAGACAGACAGACAGACAGACAGACAGACAGACAGACAGACAGACAGACAGACAGACAGTATGCACGCCAACAGAAACATATTCATAAAAACATATATAGCACGCAAACATCTTGTTTTTGTTGATGAAACTACTTTCCAAGGGTCTAAAAATTGTTTAAAAGCGTCATTCTATTTTGTATTTTATTCATTGCATTTTCAATCAAATGTAACTGTGTGCATGTGTGCATGTGTGCATGTGTGTGTGCGTGACGTGTGTATGTGTGTGGTCTATGGGGAGTGTGTCATCAGCTATGCATGGATGGATGGATGGATGGATGAATGAGTGCGGGATGGAGGGATGAAGAGAGGGGTCACAGCAGGAAGGGAACATGTTTTGTGGTTTTTAAAAGAACTTGTTTTTTCTGCTTGTTAGATTAACAGAGAAAGTAAGAGACTAGCCCGCGCTCGAGAAAGAGAGCTTGCCTACATGTGTATAATGTGTATTTATCTACTTGAACATTTTCAAATTTTAAGCTAGTTTTTGTAAGTTGCAATGTGACCAAACCTCTGTTTACACAATTATTCATTCCCTTCTATTAGTACATACAGTATTTTGTACTTTCTCAAGATATGTTTGGGTTCCTCAGCCTTTATTTGATAGTACAGTGGAGACAGAAAACAGGGAGAGAGTTGGGGAGTGACATGCAGAAAGGGTTGCCCGGGCTTGGGAATTGAACCCGGGGCGCGCTGTCAGGCTCCATTAGAGTCTATATGATATACGCACCTTAACCACTAAGCCACCGGCGCCCGCATACTTTCTCAGATTGTATTGTTTTTATTTGACACGTACTTTTGGCAATGTAAACATATATTATCTCATGCCAACATATATTCATATATTCCGAACATATATTCCGAACATACAGTATATTCAGACTTAATCTGATTTCCTCTCCTTCAACAAACATTTCTGTCTGATCTTGTGCTACAGCAACAACAAATCGCAAGGACGTCAAACTCTGAAATTTGCATTTGAGTGAGTGCTGCACGTCCGCGTCTCCCTCCACAATAATTGTGCTTTCTTTCATTTTCTTTGGGGGATTTTGTGGCGTTTTGCCTCCACCACTTTGCAGAGTGCTTCCACACAATGTGTGGCCTTGAGTGAGAAGTTTGACCTGCTGTGGCTCACTTAATGTCTAACAATAGATCAGTAGGACATCTGTTGATTTTGTGTGATGTACTGTATGAGAACAGTGCGCACGAGCGTGAGTGTGTGCGTGCCCGTGAGAATGACTCATGTGCGTGTATGTGTAGGTGTGTGTTTTGAATGTAGTGGATGCTTTTCCTTTGGGGGTTATTTTTGACTAAAGGTGTAACAAAGTTCAGTAAACCACTCAAAATTCTATAAAAATGGTGATCAGCATTATTATGTATGTATGTATGTATGTATGTATGTATGTATGTATGTATGTATGTATGTATGTATGTATGTATGTATGTATGTATGTATGTATGTATGTATGTATTTATTTATTTTCAAATGCCTACAATGGAGAAACATGGGAAAGATTCAAATACGTCTGATTTTATCCGAACACTGGCAGAAGTATAAAACAAAAACGGCCATAGTTAAATGGTTATATTGTAAACAGTTTTCTCTCTGTGAACCGGAAGACAAATTATTTACAAAGTAGAGAGACAGGTTTCAGACAGCAGGTAAGCGCAGCAGGGTGTGTGTGTGTGTGTGTGTGTGTGTGTGTGTGTGTGTGTGTGTGTGTGTGTGTGTGTGTGTGTGTGTGTGTGTCACCAACAAAGGTAATTGCTCATGTGTAACGTTTGTTATTTTTTTCCACTTTTCCCTTCTGCAGACACGCACACACACAGCATGATTCTTCCTGTCAAAATCGATGGTGTGTGCGTGTGCGTGTGCGTGTGCGTGTGCGTGTGCGTGTGTGTGTATCAGAAGGGATAAACATCTGTCACACCAGTGATGCTGTCTGTCTGTCTGTCTGTCTGTCTGTCTGTCTGTCTGTCACACGCACACCGCACACTGTGCATAGCAAGGTTAATTATAGCTAACTAAAACAAACGAAAAAACTAAAATTAAAAAAAACATTTTAAATAAACACTAGACAAGGAAAAGAAAAACGATAACTAAACTGAAACTGTATTGTGTGTTTACAAACCTAATTATATAGACAAAATGCCATTAGTTTTAATTTTTGTCTATTTATAGGCTTCATCTGTAACTGAATATTCTTTTTTTAAATGCTATCATTTTTCAGTTTTTATAACAAGATATACTTATACCTTATGTTAGGGTTTTGTATAATACGTATGACCCAAAAGCAGAACTCAGAACCAGGATACAGTTTTCATTCAGTGATTTGGGTGATTTGGAAAACCACCCAGTCCGCCCCGGTAACAAAATGTGCACATGCACACGCTCTACAGTGGGGGGAAGTGCAACAGCATGTGCACCAAGGCCCGCCCCCACACATGATTGGAGGAAGGCCCCTTTCATCCTGATTGGATGAAGGCTTTGCCACCCGCCACCAAAACTGAAACTAGGGTTTTTTTACCCCAGGGGCTCACTGGGGACAGGGAGGAACTCCTTATATGGTCAGCACACTCTATAGTAGGGAGGATTATCCAAAAAAATAAAAAAAAATAAGTGATATTTGAATGAAGCGAAATCATTGAATATACCTTTAATTCAACAAAACAGATCAAAAATAGGCTTGGGGGCTGTACTGTAGGTTGGGCCGGTCGGCAGGCAGGCAGCAGGCGTAGAGCACTGGGGGGCACATGGAGGACGAGGAGACGATCATTATGTTGATCGCAAGCAAAAAACATGGAGCTCAGAGGCACAGTAACTTTGCCGATCGGCAACTGACAAACTGGCAAGGACTGGAGTGAAGAGCCAGGTTTTTTATCAGCTGGACTTGATGAGACTGATCACCCCAAGGTGTGCAGCTTCACATGACGATGATTAGCACGTCACAGCCCAGGCAGCCAGTCACACGCCCACACCAGACTATAGCGTGTGAAAACGTGTACGTCACCAAGAGGGGGGCGGCGTCTGAAAAGCTAGGGACGGCCCTCTCGTGGGCATTAAATTCTAGCCCACATCACTCAGAATAGAGTGACGGTGGTATGTTTTTGTAAATATTGAGCTCGTTCTTGGCGATAACATAGTGAACAAACACCAGGATGGATAGAAAGAACATCGGGCCCAAATACATTACAAGGACAAGGAAAATGTTGTGAACAAACACGGCTGTGCTTAGATACTTTGTTGAACGTTATGTCTCTGCGCCCGTGCGCTGTACAGCCGAGATCCAAGCCATTCTACGTCTTTTTGTAAACTCGTGAATGTGGGTTCCTTGATGCTGTCTCCATGCTGGAAAGCTGAACATCTAATTCCGTTTTCTGGCTCATTTCCTCGACGCGACCTGCTGTGGCACTTATTTACTGAGCAAGTCTGCACCATTGTGAGGTCAGTTTAAAAAAATAACGTATACAAGCACACGGATAGTCGCTCAATGTAAACAAACCAGACAAGTAGCCAGCAAGTATGGCGGCCGCTACCACGTGACACATATGTTGACGCCCCCTCCAGGAGTTTTGGTACACCCTATATAGGGAAAAGGAAAAAAACAGAAAAACAGCCAGCCCATATAACACCTTAGCCCTTTTCTATCCCAAACCTGACGTATTTGCCAAGTGCAGGATTAAAAACGCCCTGAAAAAACTCAAACTAAAGCTAACACTAATAAAAATGAAACTAAAACTAAGCGTTGTCACAAAAATAACAACTAAATCAAAACTAGCAAACCCGCTCTAAAAACTAACTAAAACTAACTGAATTAGGGAAAATAATTGTCAAAACTAACTAAAACTAAACTATAATGTAAAATTCAAAACTCAATTGGTGCCTTATGGGAAGAGAGAGAGAGAGAGAGAGAGAGAGAGAGAGAGAGAGTTAAAGGAGGTAATGAGTTTTGTTTTGTCATTTTTCTTCAGTGGTTTGTTCTGATGTCTCTTTTATCCTCATAGCTCAAACTTTCTTCGGCGTGGATGTGTGTGTGTGTGTGTGTGTGTGTGTGTGTGTGTGTGTGTGTGTGTGTGTGTGTGTGTGTGTGTGTGTGTGTGTGTGTGTGTGTGTGTGTGTTTTGTCACATTAATTGGATCTGCCTGAAATATCACCCATTGCACACACGCGCGCACACACACACACACACACACACACACACACACACACACACACACACACACACACACACACACACACACACACACACACACACACACACACACACACACACACAGGCTATAATTGTGTCTCTTGGTACAAATTACAGCTGCTACACTATCTCTATATCTCCTCCTCTCCAGCTCTCCTCTCCTCTCCTCTCCTCTCCTCTCCTCTCCTCTCCTCTCCTCTCTTTGTAATTAAAGATCTCCTAGACCGTAAGACCGGTGTTTATCAAATGGATGTATGTGGACCCCTAGGGGTACAGGGAGGTACTACTAGGGGATATGTGAGAGACAGTGAAAGAATATCTTCGCATGAATTAAATGATATCAAAAACAATAACTCGAACTAAGCACACACACACACACACACACACACACACACACACACACACACACACACACACACACACACACACACACACACACACACACACACACACACACACACACACACACACACACACACAGACAAACACGCAGACACGCATGCTCACCCATGCATGCACACACAATCATGGATATTAGTAGATTGATGTACTTCTACTTTCAGTTTTGCAGATTAACATCATTCTGTGTGTGTGTGTGTGTGTGTGTGTGTGTGTGTGTGTGTGTGTGTGTGTGTGTGTGTGTGTGTGTGTGTGTGTGTGTGTGTGTGTGCAGTAAACTAGCTAAGAAGCGTAAGGACACAGCAGCAGCATTGAGCTCCACCAGACAGGAGATGACAGTGATGGTTTCCAACCTGGACAAGAGCTACAGCCAGCAAGGAACCAGCTGTGACCAGGAACCAATCACCTTCATGGATACACACACGCACACCCTGAACGGACACAGTGAGTACACACACACACGCACGCACGCACGCACGCACGCACGCACGCACGCACGCTTCACCAAGGAAATGTACGACCAGGTGTAAATTAAGTGACTGTAAAGGAGGGTGTATTTAAAGCCCTAACCACACCAAAGGGTCGAGACGGTTTTAGCGTTGTCCCAGCGGTGTGAAATGTCCTGTTCCACGTCGACCCACGTCGTCCCAAGTCGTCCCACGTCGTCCCAAGTCGTCCCAAGTGATTCAACACATGGAATTCAACGGCCCAAACCACCAAAGGGTCACCATGCAACGCCTCGCAACCACTTGGACCCAAGGAGTTGCATGGCGACCCTTTAGTGTGGTTTGGACTTTAGGTACAACCCAATCTCACACGCCATTCATCAAGCGTGGCGTATACCTGCCTTCGTACCTGCCTGCGTATCGCGGCTGTACCTCATTTCGCCTCCTTTCCCAATTAAGTGTTTCGCCTGGTGTCGCCTCGCGTAATAGAACATCCACGGCCATTTCACGCCATATAAGGCAACGGGAAATATCTAACCTCGGGTGAAAAACGCCATATCACAACGACATTAAGGCACGATCTTACCTTTGGAGGAGAGCGCTGGAGAGCTGGCTTAAAACTTTACTGAGTGACTTGAGTCGGAGTACGATGTGTGTGTCTGTCTGTCTGTCTGTCTGTCGGTCTGTCTGAGTATGAGGCCTCAACAGCTGCAATACCCGCTGCCAGCCAGCCGGCGGTGTTGTTGAGCAGCCTGCACCGCTCGGTTCACACGGGTGTGACTTTTAATAAGACGTTTGTATATAATTCTTTCCTCCAGCGGTCTCGTCCCCATCGTCCTTCACCCTGAAGTCCAACACCATCACCACCTCTATCAAGAACTCCTTCTATCCAGGTACACGCACGCACACACGCACATACACGCACGCACGTCAACCCATGTGAATAATTTATACATTTTAAACAATCAATGTCAAGTCCAAATCACAAGTGCATATACGTACCTACAACAAACAATAGCACACAGAGCTCAAGCCACATTACGTGGAATGAGAAACTATTAGACAAAACCGAATGTAATTTGTTTTCATGTTTTGGCCGAGGGAATGCGTGTAAATGTAAAATAAGCAGGATGGGACCTAAGAGGCTCTTAGAGTCCAAAGAGGGTTTTGAGGCACTCGGCAGAACAGACAAACTGGAGGAGAGGACAAATATCAATGGTTCTCAAAGGGCGGTCAAGAGACCCTCATGCTTCATTGAGGTCAAAATGGACCCTTACGGATCTGTAACTCAGAGGTCTATTTAGTCCCATTTGTACACTTTTAGAGAGAACCACTGACGAAAAAGAAAAACAAATAAAATGGGAAGAAAGTTTAATTGTTATACTAACTTGTTCTTCCTCTTACTTCCCCCTCTCATGTTCTGTGTGTGTGTGTGTGTGTGTGTGTGTGTGTGTGTGTGTGTGTGTGTGTGTGTGTGTGTGTGTGTGTGTGTGTGTGTGTGCGTGCGCAATGTTCTCTCTCTCCGTTGTTGTCAGACCCCTTCGTGCCGACCGCTATACTGGGTAAGCTTTTCTTTTCTTTGTCTATCTCGTTCTATCAGCCAATCAGCAGTCAGCCTCCTCTGCTTACCACCCCACACACGCGCGCGCACACACACACACACACACACACACACACACACACACACACACACACACACACACACACACACACACACACACACACACACACACATCAAACACACACATCAAACACTTCCTGTGTTAGCCGCTAGCACAGCTACTTAGCATAGAGCAGCTGCTAATATATGCTAGCAGCAAAGACAGGACAGGAAGAGAAAATAAGACAGGAGCAGAAAGCAAGACAGGAACAAGCGTAGACAGGCAAGAAAGAGAGAGATCTTGTCTCCAGTTCATCCATCTCTGCTTGCTTGTTGTTGTCTCCTCAGAAAGTTTGTTTATATTTGCATATTTTATAATAAGTTTGACAGTTTTTTTTATTTTCATTCAACAGTCATTTGACTTTTTCTCAAATTATTTTAACCACATGAACCCTAGCGCAGTGGTTCCCAAACATTTTCATGTCAAGGACCCCCCAAATTGACACTAATTAGCCGCGGACCCCCCATTATCTCATTTGGTTCCATTTGTACACTCTCATAAGGGTCCATTTGGTTCCTAACTATGATTTAGCTGGGGACCCCATGGAACTCCCTCAAGGACCCCTAGGGGTCCCGGACCCCACTTTGGGAACCACTGCCCTAGCGTCCCATTCTGGGGATGCCGTAATAAATTGCTGAAAAAGAAAATGGGAAAAGCTCCGGAGAAAATAGATGAACATTTGGCGAAAATATGGGGGAACGTCTGGCGACAATAGGCGTATACTGTATGTCAAAGAATGGCAAACATTCTGTAAAAAATTCATTCAGGACAAAAATGCCAATCTATTATTTGCTAATTGACGTACAAGGAATTAAGCCTATAGGGTTTAAGTGGTTAAAGGTTTTTAATTTTGTATTTATTATGAATTATTGTTGTGTTTGCGGTGGGCGTCACTCCATTCCCCCCCATTCACAACGGCCATGTGATGTCACGCCTGTATTTGACCTCTGACCTCTGCATGGACACAACACGTCACCTTGGATGGGGGGGATGTAAACATCGACTTTCCTACACTCTTAACCCCTTCAGGGCGGGAACCCCTTTTGGTGTTTTAAAGCATTATGTTATACTTTAGCTATTGAAAAATAGCAGATCTACAAGCTCATAGTTATGAGCTTGTAGATCTGCTATTTTAGAAAAATCGAGAAAAAGTGGCATAAATCTTTGAATATATTCAAACGAATATATACATCTATATATATATATATATATATATATATATATATATATAGAGAGAGAGAGATATATATATATATATATATAGTATAGTGACTTGTTCTCGCTCGTAGCAAGTGTGTTTATATTACGTAGCTAGCTAGCTATAGAACGCATGATACATCAACAGTAAGATGATAAGCTATTTCATCCGCCGTGACTTGCGATCTCGAACCGTGTGCTAGTTGACGCGTGAGGCCATCAACTGCACGGCTTGGACACTCACACGCGTAACGGCTTGCTCGACCGCGCTACAGATGCCTGTCGCGCCTTTTTAACTCAAACCTTTGCTTCTGGGAGGGTCCCTGGAACTACATATTTTCAGATGGAGGTCGGCGGCCAATTACGTATATTTTTGGGGGTCCTTGACATGAAAATGTTTGAGAAACGACTGACATAGAGACATGGGTTTATCAGAAAACTGTCAGGATTTAGAAGACATTTGTAGAATCAGTTCTAAATGGGATAAAACATGGGAGTGATAATGTGTAGGACATACAGGTGACCACCAGGTGACACTGGGTTAGGCTAGGCTAGGCTAGCTGCTGAAACATTAATGTTGCTTAAATACTGTTTCCTCTCTTTTCTTTTCTATCTGTCCAATGATTAAAGTCCCCATTAATGGTAAGTGTGGCGATGTGTGAGGGAGGGGGAGGGGGGTCCCCTGTCACCCAATCAGCATGCAGCCCACAACTCCTCCCCGCCTTGAAGTTATCAGTTGGCATGGCAACGCTGTCATTCACCACCCCTCATCCCAGCAACCCGCCTGCCCGTCACGTCATCCTAAACCAATCGTTTAGCAGGTCCCGCCTCCCTGGGGCCTGTCGCTCTCTCTGATTGGATATTGTGTTTGTCGTTGTGTTGCTGTGGTGCATTGTGTCTCATCTCTCCTCCACCAATCACTGGTCATCGCTCGTTACATCGCCGCCACTACAGCCATTATTGGTTGAGCTGTGTATAGAAGAGAGCTAATTGAATGAACAGTGAGGTATCAGGCCAGCCAATGAGAGCAGAGATACAGCTAGTAGAGAGTTCATTCTAGTGTCAAACATGATGTCATAGATGATAATATGATGTCATACTATCTCACACAGAAATAACACTCTACTCAAACTAAAACCCATGATAAGTAAACACATAACAGTGCCTAGTATACATATTCCAGTTCATATTGACATCACGTTAGGGGGGGTCACTCATTGATTGATTGATTGATTGATTGATTGATTGATTGATTGATTGATTGACAATGAAGCTCGAGAGCGTATTCCATTGCTGTCCATTCATGATAAAAGATTAACAGAGTTGTGTGTCGTGTCTTTGGTTGCATCTCCTGTGTCGAGTCACTCAAATACCTCGGACAAAGACATGAAAAACAAATGTCTCAACGGTCACGATTCAAATTCAAACTCATGACTTTAACATTCCAGTCCCTCCTTCATCATAGTGACCTCATCCTATAGTGTTGTCATCATATAGTGACATGAACACAGACATGTTGATGTATTGTCTGCCTCAAAATGTCTGTCTGTCTGTCTGTCTGTCTGTCTGTCTGTCTGTCTGTCTGTCTGTCTGTCTGTCTGTCTGTCTGTCTGTCTGTCTGTCTGTCTGTCTGTCTGTCTGTCTGTCTGTCTGTCTGTCTGTCTGTCTGTCTGAATCACAACCATTTGTTTCTCCTCTCCTCTCCTCTCCTCTCCTCTCCTCTCCTCTCCTCTCCTCTCCTCTCCTCTCCTCTCCTCTCCTCTCCTCTCCTCTCCTCTCCTCTCCTCTCCTCTCCTCTCCTCTCCTCTCCTGTGGTCCAGATGACAGTAACACTATGACCAGTGAGACCAGCAGTCTGGTGCAGCAGTCTCACAGTCTGAGTTATAAGAAGAAGCAGAGAGCAGCAGACGCTGCAGATGTTCCTCCTTATCAAACAGGACAGCTTCATCCAGCCATCAGAGTGGCTGATCTGCTGCAACACATCACCCAGATGAAATGTTCTGAAGGCTACGGATTCAAAGAGGAATATGAGGTGAGAAACACTAATACACTGAAATATACTCACTAATAACTCCTCAACCAGATGAAATGTTCTGAAGGCTACGGATTCAAAGAGGAATATGAGGTGAGAAACACTAATACACTGAAATATACTCACTAACAACTCATCACCCAGATGAAATTTACTAGTACACTGAAATATACTCACTAACAACAACACATCACCCAGATGAAATGTTCTGAAGGCTACGGATTCAAAGAGGAATATGAGGTGATACATACTAGTACACTGAAATATACTCACTAACAACAACTCATCACCTAGATGAAATGTACTAGTACACTGAAACATACTCACTAATAACACCACATCATCCAGATGAAATGTACTAGTACACTGAAACATACTCACTAATAACACCACATCACCTAGATTAAATGTTCTGAAGGCTACAGATTCCAAGAGGAATATGAGGTGATGAACACTGCATTAAACATAGTAATACCCTGAAATGTACACACTCACACTAACAACAACACGGATAGAAGACAAAAAGAAGCTCCCAAATGCATTTGCTCAAGTTTTGTTCGACCACTCAAAGGAAGGAATCTAATATAATCTAAATAATGAAAGGAAACAGATTTGGAGGCAAATTAATTACAGTTTGAGACCATAGTTAACTTAACGCAATGTGTCTCATCATCAGTGACCTAGTATTAAAATGATGAATTAAAAATATGAATAGTGCAGGTAGAAGGCACAATCCACTGTTAATTAGGGTGGCCATAAAGAGGGTTAATAGACACATTTTGTGTCTAACAAATTGATGTAGTTTTCATTTAATTCAGCACTTATTGTAATAAATATGAAATGCTGCCCACCCAGAAATACACCAACACAATCTACTTAAACCTTAAACCTCTCTTCACGACTGTCTTTATACATCTACCAGTCTGTTTACTGTAGCTCTCCTGTGTGTGTGTGTGTGTGTGTGTGTGTGTGTGTGTGTGTGTGTGTGTGTGTGTGTGTGTGTGTGTGTGTGTGTGTGTGTGTGTGTGTGTGTGTGTGTGTGTGTGTGTGTGTGTGTGTGTGTGTGTGTGTGTATGTGTGTGCGTGCGCGTGTGTGGTAAGTACACCATTTGAAGTAACATCCATTTGCAACTTTCTGCTGAAGATTAAACATGTGGCATGCACCTTGTGTGTGCTTGCGTGCGTGCGTGTGTGTGTCTGCGTGTGTGCGTGCATGCGTGTGTGCGTGCGTGCATGCGTGCGTGTATGTGCATGCTAGGTGCGTGTACGCGTGTGTGCGTGCGTACTCAGTATTTATAATGGATCAGCCCTGAGGGCAGCCCACTAGCAGGAAGCACACACACACACACACACACACAC
Source organism: Electrona antarctica (assembly GCF_951216825.1). Lineage (NCBI taxonomy): Eukaryota > Metazoa > Chordata > Actinopteri > Myctophiformes > Myctophidae > Electrona > Electrona antarctica. The sequence continues at coordinate 32,220,102 of NC_136801.1, forward strand.
ACACACACACACACACACACACTCAAAAACACTCATACACATATTCCCGCCTGGAGCAATTTCACCCTCCATTTGCAGAGAGTATACACACTGAGAAACTATTGCAGTGTTTCTCTCTTTCGGTTTAGTCCCTCTCTCATTATCTCTCTAATTTATCTCTCATTAACACTCATTGTCTCTCTCTCTCTCTCTCTCTCTCTCTCTCTCAGACATATTAATGTGTTTATTTTAATACAAACATTAAACGTATGTGTTCATTATATTAATTCAAACACACTATTACTGTGTTCATTATATTACAGTAACCCCCCCCCCGGTAATCACAGAACAAAGTTAATATCTGAACATATGGGTGTCGTTTTCCATTTATTAGTTTCACTGCTGTAGGCTATTATGCGCAGAGAATGTTTACATTTTGAAAGCCTTATTTATTGCATTTATGAAAGCATCCGGTGGGACATTATTGCAATACCAATTAGGCATAATTCATTTTAGTCAATTCCACAACAGGAATCGGTGGATAATATTGGAAGATCGGTCACCAATATCGGACATTCGTCGACTCTGTAGTCGACGAATGTAGTGGCCATTGTGTTCCATTTGGACACTCTCAGAGATAAATGAACACTGAGTGTAGCAGACCTAGAAGCTCACAGCGCGTTGCATGGTCAAATTCTCGCTGAAAGTTCCTAAGTCATTCCATAGATAATTGTATAAGTTATTACAAAGAATATTACATAGATGGTTACATGGGTTGTTACTTTGTGGTCCATAAGGAGAGTTGTAATACACATAAAATAGGTACAGTAAATGTAAATGAAATTATGCACATAGATAATGCAATATTCATTGCAAGCTCAACATGCGACCTGACTGATAGCTGATCATTGTCTCTCGATCCTTCATGCTTCTCCTTAATTAATTAACCTGATTGGACAGATTAACAAGGTAAGATGCTCCTCCCTGTTCCTCTTCAATCTTCACCCCCCTCTTTGCAATGTAAACATCCTGTTTCTGCGTCATTCAAAACCCTGATAGGGTTGCGTGTAAAGACCCGCCCCTCCCTGCCTGTTTCATGTTTGGTTGGTCAGGCACAATCATAATGTAACCATTATTTTTCATGTTTGGTAGGATTAGTTAGTGTTTGTTATTGATTTAAGGTTATAGGTTTAGTTCATTTTGCTTGTTTCTTTTCTGTTGCCCCTGCATATATCTTTAGTTTCTTTAATTAATTGAGAGCCAGCACAGAGCAATATTTCTCACCACTGACCAGTAACCTGGTGTCAGTGACAGTGTCACCAGACTGTCCACCTAGTCGGAGGTAGCCTCGGTCCCATGAGGCTTACTTATCTGCGAAAAGAAAAGCCTGGTCACAACGTAAGGCAGAGAAGCTATCGGCGGTATGTTCCTCCGGAACATCCGTCAGATTTATTTCCCCCGGATACGATATTTTCCTGACCAATCACAACACAAATGATCTACAGCGTAGGTCTTGCCCAGGGTGAGTCGGAGGACAGTCTGGACTGTCTGGTAACCCACGGAGCAGAGAGGCAGGCGGTGGCGGGTCTTTTACGCAAACCCTATCAGGGTTTTGAATTACGACCTGTCTTTTCAATTTAAACATCCTGTTTGCAATGTAAACGTCCCGTTTAACATCCCGTTTCTACAATGCAAGCATCGTGTTTACAAATGTGAACATCCTCTTTCTTCCCCTTGACAATCCTGTTTCGACCTCAAAATCCTTTTGTTTTGTTGTTTACAATGTAACACAGGATGTTTCTACAATGGAATCACTCTGTTCTTATTCCCTGCTACACCCATGACTGAAATTATCCTGGAATATTTTCCTTTTACTGATGGATTTAACTTTAGCTTCAATATTAATTTTGAAGATGGAGTGCCGTGATTTTTTTCCACCCTAAAACATGATCATCAGGTATTATTATTATTATACGAGGAAGAATAAATGTTCAAAAAAGTGTACAGTAATTCATTAAAATGTTTTTATGTGGACACGCCCACTATGCCTGGTTTGCGGTGGGTCCACCTGAACTGAGGCTGCACCCACAGCTGTTGTTGTATGATAAAGGGGGAGGGGTTAGGGGAGGGGATGATATTGTGATGTCACTATAGCACTGTTTTCATTGGCACGTTTGTCTGTCAAAGTTTCAGCCTCCAGGAAGAAACCCTAAATACAAAGGGAAGACATCATTGCACATAACAACCACACCAAGGGGTCTAATGAAATACTGTCACCTCATAAATACATGAAAAATCACACCTGTGTGAAGTGAGGGGCACATATGACGTTTTTTCAGACAACACAAACACTAAAGCTGTATATAGGAGGGGATAGTGCCCCTCAACATCTGGAAAAAATACAAAAATCACGGTGTGGTATATTTTCATACCATCATACACTGCAGAGACTTAATCAAGAACTGGAGAGCAGGAGAGAAAGTTGAGACGGCACGACAGCAGACAGAGTGAGATGTTCCTTGATGGTTTATTTGCAGAGTACACAGCCCAGCAAAACAGAGGCACCTCCGACGGCCTTTCGCCGTCGGGGAGACTGACCAACTTACATTCAATGTCATGGAATTGAGTACAGTTTCACATACAGAGGTGAGAATGTAGGCGTGTTCACTGTTCCTCTGAAGACGAGATGCTTACACATTGATCAACCGTTTGCTCACAGCTATCAACACAAATTATTTTGTCACACAAATTGCCACAGGAACAGACTCAAGAGTGTAAACAAACCATCCCCAGGTGGGACTTTGAATAACAGTATAGAACAAAGACAGGCCTTGGAGACGAACTGACTTGCATAATTTAAGCCAGCCAGCTAGTAGTCAGACCTACTGAATAAACAGTTGTCAAGAACATGGAATATTGTATAGAATTTGGTTCCCAGATATCACTAACGGCATTCCATCTTTAACCTTCATTCTGATTAAACTTGTCGTTCTAGATTTAATTTATTTTAGGCTCTAGATTTAACTTTTAATTCTAGCGTTAACATTTGATTCTATTTCAGTCAGACGACAGCTTGGATTGAAAATAATAATAATTAAAAAAAAATAACAATAATAATATATTTAAAAATATATATATATATTAAAAAAGATATATATATATATATATATATATATATTCAGTATAGTGTAGCGGTTAGAGCATAATGCCTTTCATGTGGAAGGCTGTGCCCACATACATACGTTCTAACTCTGGGGAGCCCAGGATCGAACCGGGTACCTATACGTTCCCATCCGGCCGCTTTATACCGGCCACTCTACCCCTGAGCCACTGCTGCCCCATGAATGATGTATACCTACATTGTAAATTGTGTTGAGAGCCATAGTAGCTTCACATGAAATACTGATTTGATTCCTTCCTATAAATGCACGCACGCACGCACGCACGCACGCACGCACGCACGCACGCACGCACGCACGCACACATAAGGAAGTAGACAAGTAGAGATGTGGATGCGATTGCGTTGTCTCCTCTTCCTGTGGTCCAATCACATGGCAGCTTGTTAGTGCTTTTCTGTGGGTCTGGCCAATGGTAAGGCAGCATGCTGGTGCCTGGAGCGATAGGACAAGCCTGAGGGCATTGTACGCACACGCACACACACACACACACACACACACACACACACACACACACACACACACACACACACATACAACGGACCACACTTAATATTATTTAAACACCTCTCACACACACCCAGGCAGGCCCCCGAGAATTCATATTCATAAGAGATAATAATTATTTTTCCACATATCACATCAAATCAAACCAGTAATTCATATTAACAATAGAGGTGTATATTTGCACGTCTCTAAATGTTCTGATGAATTGAAAATGGTGGACCCTGTTGTAAACAAGTGTAATGCTTTACCAGTGTGTCGTCCACAGAACACACACACACACACACACACACACACACACACACACACACACACACACACACACACACACACACACACACACACACACACACACACACACACACACACACACTTATAGGGATGCTGATGATGAAGAATCTTGAATCTTCGACCTTGAGTGAGATAAGATGACAGACGGAATTGAAACATTCCGAATATACATTATTCATAAAGACCGTGCATGTAGGTCAGTGAGTGCGTGCGTGCGTGTGTGTGTGTGTGTGTGTGCGTGTGTGTGTGTTGTGTGTGTGTAGGGGGGGGGGGGGGGGGGGGATTGTACTCTCATTTAAAACTATTTGATCATCTTCGCTGTCAGACCGGAGATGGCCTCTGGTGTCTGTACAGTGTTTGTACAGTGTGTGTGTGTGTGTGTGTGTGTGTGTGTGTGTGTGTGTGTGTGTGTGTGTGTGTGTGTGTGTGTGTGTGTGTGTGTGTGTCTTTAAATTTAGATTAAAGTGCCTCTCAATAGAATTGTTTGAGTATAATCTTTGTGTGTGTGTGTGTGTGTGTGTGTGTGTGTGTGTGTGTGTGTGTGTGTGTGTGTGTGTGTGTGTGTGTGTGTGTGTGTGTGTGTGTGTGTGTCTCTAGAGTTTCTTCGAGGGTCAGTCGGCAGCGTGGGACTCGGCCAAGAAGGACGAGAACCGCATGAAGAATCGCTATGGCAACATCATCGCCTGTACGTATACGGGCTATGGGAGAGTTAGAACGGTGTAAAAGGAGAACAATGAGCTGTCCGTACAGGCTATGGGAGAGTTAGAATGGTGTAAAAGGAGAACAATGAGCTGTCCGTACGGGCTATGGGAGAGTTAGAATGGTGTAAAAGGATAACAATGAGATGTCCGTACGGGCTATGGGAGAGTTAGAACGGTGTAAAAGGATAACAATGAGATGTCCGTATGGGCTATGGGAGAGTTAGAATGGTGTAAAAGGAGAACAATGAGCTGTCCGTACGGGCTATGGGAGAGTTAGAATGGTGTAAAAGGAGAACAATGAGCTGTCCGTACGGGCTATGGGAGAGTTAGAACGGTGTAAAAGGATAACAATGAGCTGTCCGTACGGGCTATGGGAGAGTTAGAACGGTGTAAAAGGAGAACAATGAGCTGTCCGTACGGGCTATGGGAGAGTTAGAATGGTGTAAAAGGAGAA
>NC_136801.1:32237706-32245206 GCF_951216825.1 Electrona antarctica
TGAGAATTAGCATTTTTGCTAAATCCGGTGTATTTACATTGCATCTATGTAATGTCCACTAACACCACGAACGCCCGGGGGTATTTAGGACCATTAAATCATAGCGCCCAGCGATTTACAGCAACGGAGCACATTTAGCGACGCACCAGGCGCTATCCCGGATCTAGCTGAAGTCGCTAGATGTAGCCAAAACACTCCCGAGGCGAACGACAACAACGGGAGGTATGATTAATTCTAACGCGACTAGCGACGGGACCGCGATGGGCCGTCAAAAACATAATCTTCTGACGGAATGATTTAGATCAAGAGTTATTCACGTTTTAAGATTTTTGCTCTGATCGGCTAAAATGGGGGGGGGGGATTTTCGATGGCGTCTCAACCGGAAATTACATCGAATGTTGCCCAACAGGCGTTCCCAGCCTGTGGAGCGATGCGGTCGGTTTTAATATCAATAAATCTCTGTCCTTTTATGAATCTCCGTCCTGACTGCTGGGCGTTACTATTTGATAGGACGGAGAACTCCGTTTATGCCGCACGGGGTGTTAATATGCACTGTCCCATCTAAATAAACAAATGAATGAAAGTAATGTCCATAGATAGATAATAACATGTGTATTCCTATCAGCCACAGGACGGCTACCGCATGGTGCAACAGTTCCAGTTCCTGGGTTGGCCCATGTACAGAGACACGCCCGTCTCCAAGCGCTCCTTCCTCAAACTCATCAGACAGGTGGACAAGTGGCAGGACGAATACGATGGAGAGGGACGCACTGTGGTGCACTGTCTGTAAGTGTTTTACCCCCATCTACTGGTGACAACCAGGAACTGTCAAATAGAATGCTGTTAATCAATATGAATGGAGAGGGATGGACTGTGGTGCACTGTAAAAAACTGAATGGCTGAATGGCTGGAAAATGGAAATTAAGAGTTTACATAGTACACATACATGCATACACATACATGCATACACGTCCTTAATGTCCTTGATGATGGTTTCAGTGTTTATTTATGATGTATTTTCTCTATTATTAAGGTTATTGAAGCGGCCCATTTTTATTGGGGGGAGGGGGGGGGGGGGGGGGGGGGGCGGAGCGGGGCTCGCGAGAGATGGCCAATTTCCGGGGGTCCCCAACCAAAAATGTTGAGGACCCCTGTTATAAGTTATAACAGGCCAATTAGAAAATGTCTGGGTGGAGGTTCTTACGTGGTCCAGTGGGACCCCCTCCCGCAAACTTTGAGAGCCAATTCAGAATTCGCAATAGAATCAGAAAATAAACACCCCGATTGGCTAAGAATGGCTTGTTTGCATGCAGGAGTGGCCCGTTTTGCACACAATGCCACAAATCGTGGGCACAACGTCCTATTGCCGTGAATCTTTGCACACACATTCCCACTAGGCCAAGGACGTTAAGGCCACACTACATTTGTCATCGGGCCTCATGGTGGCGCTGTAACAGGCCGATTCACGCTTTGGCCTATAACTTTGAACTGTGGATCATACAACCCTGGTTTCCTTGGATCATTATGCAACTCCCCATAAAGGCCTGGCCATTTCCACCTGTTTTTGCTAGCACTCCTACTTGATTTTGTCCAAACCTCACCAAAATTGGTAGGTACACCTTATCTCTGGGATAATGTGATCATGAATCATGATGTATAAGTTTGATTTGCGGGCCCTATAGCTGTGTAGGCAACCCACCCGACCTGTGCTCAGCGGAACATACTTTTTGAGTGGCGCTAGCCCCTCCTATGACAAAAGTGTGTAAACACAAACATTGAAGACAAAAGGTGAGGACGCAAATTGTGATTGCGGCCAGAACGAGATGTTGTATGATTACGTATGATGATAAGAGCGCCCCTCACTTCACACGGGTGTGATTGTTATTGTTAGCTATGTCTCCAATATGAACACGGCTCCTTTGCCAAGTGAAGAACTCTCTCTCTCTCTCTCTCTCTCTCTCTCTCTCTCTCTCTCTGTCTCTCTCTCAGTAATGGAGGGGGTCGTAGTGGGGTGTTCTGTGCGATCAGCATTGTGTGTCAGATGCTGAAGCAGCAGAGAGCCGTGGATGTTTTCCACGCCGTCAAAACTCTGAGGAACAACAAACCCAACATGGTGGACCTGCTGGTGAGACACAAACACACACACGCACACGCGCACGTGCACACGCGCACACACGTAACTGCACACACATACGTAACTACACTTACACCATGTTGTTGTTTATGTTACATTACTGTTACTGATATTCTCTCTCTCTCTCTCTCTCTCTCTCTCTCTCTCTCTCTCTCTCTCTCTCTCTCTCTCAACAGGACCAGTATAAATTCTGTTACGATGTCGCTCTGGAATGTCTCACTTCTACTTAGTATCTCTCCTCTCCTCTCCTCTCCTCTCCTCTCCTCTCCTCTCCTCTCCTCTCCTCTCCTCTCCTCTCCTCTCCTCTCCTCTCCTCTCCTCTCCTCTCCTCTCCTCTCCTCTCCTCTCCTCTCATGTCAGCACTGTGAGTAGAAGGAGGTGAACTACTGTCTGGAAACAAAAGACAACAAAAATCTCACACACACACACACACACACACACACACACACACACACACACACACACACACACACACACACACACACACACACACACACACTCTTCATGGTTGTCTATGGAACGCAAAAAGAAAAGACAAACTTCCCTGCACAACTGTTGTCACGACTACACTGTTGTTAATATTATTATTATTTACAGATTGCAGTTTTAAAAATTGGATACTTTCAAAAACAAAATGGCCGCTGTTGTCTCGGTCACGCTTTGATGTCGTTGTGTGACAGACGGATGGACAGGACTGGTCGAAAACCTTTGGAATGGCGAGCAAGACAGCAACTGTGCTTTTATACATAATATTGATATTCTGAGATTGTATTTTTGTTTTCTGAACCTCACGGTTGAAACTTTATTGCTGTTTTTCTGTTTTATTGCACTGTACAGTAGAGAGAGAGAGAGAGAGACAGGTGACATCATGGCCAGTTCAGACCTCAGATCAGCGTCTAGCACCAGTAAACAAAATTACGTCAGCCGCCGGCACCCAGTGCCGCCCACTTAGGAGATTTGTGTACCATGTCGGCCTCTAGTGGCTCTAAACGGGATGGCGCATACCATCTTTTGGTTACGTTGATGCTGTTCCCAGGATGTGAACACCATGTTGTGATTGGTTCAAAGAAGACCATGTTGTGATTGGTTCAAAGAAGACCATGTTGTGATTGGTTCAAAGAAGACCGCTTTTCCAGGGGTAGTGCATGCTTTAGCCCATTCAGACCTGAGGACGATTCCACAAAAATGTCTTCTAAATCCTGACAGTTTTCTGCAGTGGCGTGCACAGACATTTAGAGGGGCAGGTGCTCAAGTGAAAAAAAGGGCACCTTGTGCAGCGCGTGGAACCGGCCGTTTTTTTCAACCGGCCCGGTTGAAAAAACTTTTTCAAAAGGGCACTTTTTTCCACAGGGAGTGCTCTAGCACCCCCTAGTGTCTATCTGTGCACGCCACTGGTTTTCTGATAAACCTATGTTTCTCTGTCAGTGGTGCTCAACCTTTTTCATGTCAAGGACCCCCTGAATTAGGCCTATCTGTATTTGGTCGCTGACCCCCCATCTGATAATATGTCCGAAGCAAAGAGCTGAGTTACAAACGTTCGCTGTGAAAAATATTATATATTCAAAGATTTGCGCGCTATGAGCTCGTAGATCTGTAGTATAGTATAACATAATGCTTAACCCATTCTGGGCGGGAACCCCTTTTGGTGTTAGCATTATGTTATGGTTTAGCTATTGAAAAATAGCAGATCTACAAGCTCATAGCGCGCCACCGAGTGGCGCGCTACGAGCTTGTAGGTCTGCTATTTTTGAAAAATCGAAGAACGACTGACATAGAAACATAGCTTTTTCAGAAAACTGTCAGGATGTAGAAGACATTTTTAGAATCTGATCTCAGGTCAAAATGGGTTAAAACACCAAAAGGAGTTCCCGTCCTGAATGGGTTAAGCTGTACTCTAATTGAACGCCACTAAAAGACCCTGGCGCTGTCGGCTATACCGCCGCCATAGACAGCGCTCTACGTATAGCCAATTGGCTATATAGCTAATGTGATCTTTTTAAAGTACTTTTCCAGGTGTTTCTCCTGTTCAGGTGTGATGAGGCTGCTAACGAGGTTGAGGTTGGACCTGATCTGACCTTCAAAAGCTGTTTATAAATAATGTAAATATTAGAACAGATATTTATTCCTTCTGTTGTTGTTGTTGATATTATCAGTATTGGTATTCTTATTGTTGTTTTTTCCCCTCATTATTGTGTTTTTTTATTATGATTGCTGTTATCATTGCTATAATTGTGAAGCACACGGACACAGACAATCATTCACATTCATCGTCTGATTCTGGCATGAAATACACACTGGTCAAACACTACAGTATATCCTGAGTGAGTGAACGTGCGTTCAGCGCACCGCCAGCACTATCGCCGCTGCTCCCATAGAGTTACTATGACTATGATGCATTTTAACCCATTTAGACCTGAAGACGATTCTACAAATGCCTTCTAAATCCTGACAGTTTTCTGAAAAAAAACATGTTTCTATGTCAGGACCGTTGTCAAACATTTTCATGTCAAGGACCTCCAAAATTATATGTAATTGGCCGCCGACGCCCATCTGAAAATATGTTGTTCCAGGGACCACCCCCCGAGAAGCAAAGATTTGAGTTTAAAACGCTCTGAAAGAATATATATTCAAAGATTTGCGCCACATGTTCACAATTTAAAAAAAAATAGCAGATCTACAAGCTCATAGCGCGGCACTCGGTGCCGCGCTATGAGCTTGTAGATCGGCGTTTGATTGGTCAGACTGGATCCAAAATGAATCAGTGCATTTGATTGGTCAAAGACTCATTCCATGCATTTTCATTGGTGTTTGATTGGTCAAAGTTTTTAACTGGTCTGTCTGTCTGACAGCCACATGGACTCATGGGAAATGTAGTTTTGTACATGTGACCTCATTGGCTAAACATAGCATTGATGACATTGTGGAAAAATATATTTTTTTGTTTTAAGGAGGAACATTTTTTATCAACTGTACATGAACTGTATTCAAAAACCGTGGATTTACATGGAATTCCATGACACATATGGTCCCTAGAGGGCGATGTTGAGAGTTGTCAGAGCCCAACCACTTACATCACAGGCATCCATTGATTGGTCACTCACTGATATATTGGTTGCATGATTTATTGGTCGCAAAATTAAATACATTCTAAAGACTTTGTTGGTGTTTTATGAAGACACAGATTTACAAAATACTGAATTATCATCACTATGTTACTGTAACCTGGATTGTGGCTCTGCTAGTTGAACGTGGATTATATTATATATAACTCTGTGAATCTAGCCTGGATTGTGAGACACTGGGTTAATCTAGCCTGGTTTAAACATGACCGTCACTACATGCTGTTGTTTTTGGAAACATTTTGATTTGTCTCGTATGACTGTTAACAACTTAAATACATAAAGATACAAACAACCATGTCTACTCCTGTGTGTGTGTGTGTGTGCGTGTGTGTGTGCGTGCGTGCGTGCGTGCGTGCGTGCGTGCGTGCGTGCGTGCGTGCGTGCGTGCGTGCGTCTGGACACTATAGATAGTGGGTATGTGTGTGTCATCATAACTGGAAGTTATGCGGGAACGCCTACTGAGTGGCAAAAAATACTTTCTGGCCTTGACACATCCAAACAGAAATGTAGGCCACATATATGATTGCATTAAACGATGTTAAATGACGTTAAGCTCACTTTGCCACTGACTTTATGCATGCGCATCTATGCGTAACATGTCCTGTATTTTTATTAGACATTAACATTAATAATAGAATATTAACATTCGGCATTTTTGTGTGGACATTGTTTGTTGTGTGTGTGTGTGTGTGTGTGTGTGTGTGTGTGTGTGTGTGTGTGTGTTGTACGACGCACTTCCTGTTTGTTTCAAGTGATTTGATTGGCTGAAGCAGCGAAGGCCTGCTAATCATCAGCTGTGTTTTGTGGTGCAGCTGCTTTTAATTACATTCTGTGACTGGAGGAAAGACAGACGACTGCATGTGGACACACAATCACTTACACACACACACACACACACACAGACACACACACACACACACACACACTACCACGTATACCCACCCCGAGGTTTGCTGGACCCCGCTTTGCTTTGGGAACCACAAGCACTGGTGTATACTGTGGTAGATGTTTCTGTCCTACTGCAAAGTTATTGTATGTGACTATGTGTATGTATGGCTAAGTATCGTCGTGCAGAGACATGCCTCTGCATGAAAACTGAAGACGTGACATCCAAATATTCCTTTTTCTTAAGCTCCTCAGTCACAATAAGCCAAATTCCTGCAAGAAAGCACCTTTTGTTTGTGTCTTTGTACCACTTTGTTCACACTCACAACAGCTAACGAGTCGTACATTTACCAACTCGCCCCAGGCGTGTACAGCCGGCGGAACTGCTCAGCATGGTATTCCTAAAGTAACCTAAGTAAATTATGATTAAACGGTTAAACCTAACCTTATGGTATTCCTAACCTTAACCTCAGTAAAACTAGGCCAGACAAGGTAGTGGGGAATACAAGACCGCTTTCCACAAAACACGCTCGCCCCGGGTCATATCCGGTGACCTTGGAATGGTCCTCACCAGTTATTGTCTCCACCAGGCCGAAGGCATGGGGAGAGAGATGTTTTGCACTCCATCCGTCCGTCCGTGTGTGTGTGTCCGTCCGTCCGTCTGTAAACAGCTAATCTCCGGCACCGTTAACCCGGTCAATGTCAAATTTTGCACACACACTCCTTGGATGCCAACGATGAACCTCTGCCCCAGAATTTCCAGAACGGCCTGTTATAGTGCCACCAGGAGGCCGCTTTGTGCAAAACAAGTTTTTGGACAGTACACCTACAGATTTTGTCCAAACATCACGCAAATTGGTACACAGTCTCTCTAGAGCCATTCAACGAAACAGGTCTTTCAGATTTCTCAGACTCCATCCTGATTGGCTAAGATTGGCTTCCAAAGTTCGCAGGAGTGCTCAGTTTCAAACACAATGCTGCAAATCATGAACACATCGTGGGATTTCCGTGAAATTGTGCACGCACATTCCCACTAGGCCGAGGAAGAAATGCCACTTGACAGTTTTCAAATCAGCCTCATGGTGGCGCTACAACAGGCCAAGCCGCGTCACACACACACACACACACACACACACACACACACACACACACACACACACACACACCCCTACGTGCATGCTTGCTTACCTGCCTGCCTGCGTGCGTGTTTGTATCTTAATCCAGAGACTTTTTCTAGTTCCTAATCGTATCCTCAGTGAAACTACCGGTAGCCTATATGCCTAAATCTAACCTTAATCCTAAACGTAACCTTAGTGAAACTATGCCTAACCTAAACTTATTCCTAACAGTAAACCTCAG
>NC_136801.1:32250206-32273608 GCF_951216825.1 Electrona antarctica
GCCTCACGCCCCGTTCACATTACAGCTTCGTGCCGCAAAAAAACCCGGCCTGCACGACACCAAAACCAATAATTGGGTGTGTCTGAGGTTATGAGCGACAGCTGTCAGATCACATGTCACCCTGTGTGGCCGTTTGGGCAGTGAAATAAAAAAAAACAGGTACTTTGAACAGGAGCGCATTTTGAAATAAAAAATGTAAAACAGCATTTGTCCATGAATGAATGCAACGTTCATAAAAGGAGCTGTCAAATGACCTGAACCGGCATTGACCTTTCTGATGATAGCACTACTCTCATACAACTGTTCTCTCGAATCTGTCGAAGTTGTCGAACAGATCCTGATAACCGACTTCAGTCTCACCATGGCTGGAAACGTCATTGTACCGATCGCAATAGATGTTGATCTATGACTCAAAATGACACTATTCATTCTCCGAATAAACCTTAAGGCAAGGTCTGTACTACTCCACCCACTCCCAGTGCACTGCTACAAGAGACTGGAATCACGTTCCAGACCACCGCTGCTCACAGGCAGACTGCCTGTCTGTCTGTCTGTCTGACTGACAGACAGACAGGGAGGCAGGCAGGCAGACAGGGAGAAATGTTTATGATCTCAATAAGTAAGCTTAAACCAACTGCTTCACAGGAACAAATGTTGGTATATTAAACTGGGAGATTCGATGGGGAATCAATATGTTATATAGACTGATTATTAAGTACAAAGACACAGTCAAGCCGGCTTCCATCCAGGGCACGCGGTTGCCCCTGGCAGACTAGTTCTCTCTATCTCTCTCTCTCTCCTCTCTCTATACTTTCTTTGCCTGATTTATTAATGCATTGATGTGTGTGTGTGTTTGTGTGTGTGTGCGTGTGTGTGTGCGTGTGTGCGTGCGTGCGTGCGTGCTCAGCATGTGCATTCAGGTTTAATGGATTCTCATTGGTCTACCTGGTCGTTCTACTGCTGCTCCCATTGGCTGCTGAACCCAGAGGTAAACACTTCACTTACTTAAACCGTAGCCTAACATCATGTTAAGTCAGTGGTTTTCAACCAGTGGTCCTTGAGGGGGGGTTCCAGGTGGTCCCCAGCTAAATGATGGAGAGTTTAAAATGGACTTTAACTCTTGAGAGCGTGTGTCCATTTGGTTTAATTTTACGCTCTCAAGAGTGACATTATTGTTAAACATCTGCATTGCTTAATTTACAAGAAGTTTAAACAATTAGAGAATAATTGTTATTTTGATCAACGTTGTTTGCCTGTTGGTTCGAAACTGGAACCCCTCAAAAAGTTTTTTTTCTTGCCCTGAACTGGGAACCAAAGTGGGCGTGTCACTATTCTTCAGGTTGGAAGATGCAGATCATGTGATTATAAACAATGGCTAAAGCAAGCAAAAAAGAAAAATAATAATCATCATTTTTTTTAAGGAAAAAAAATGGCAAACTGTATCTGGAAAACTGGGGAACAATGGGTAAACTGGGCCTACTCCACAGGCAGGCGCCTACTGTATAACTGGTGCTTAAAACTGGTGGAAACAGAAGCACCAAGGTTACAATAATTTACAACGGAATCAGTTCTAGAACCAAAGTTATTTTTGGTCGAAAAGGTGACCTCTGTGTCTCAGAAGAGGGCTTGTGGACAGTTCAGAAACAAAATCGCTATAGGCAGGTTTGGTCATTTCAAACAAGATTTCAGGTGTTTTTTTGCCAGGTGCGAAGCAGCCTGGCCTACATTTGCACGCACCACTACTGACGATCGTAAAGACGACGCTAAACACGACTTAGTCATGAATGACCAATGCCCATACTCTGAACGCCGCAGCGCGGAGCGAGTGGCAACAGCAGCTAAATGCTATGAGCTAACTGGAGCTACAGGAAAGCCATAACAAAACACAGTGAGTGACCCAACAAAAGAACGTCGGAAACGAACGAAAACGGGCTCTACAAGAGCTTGTTGCACCTGAGAGTCATTTTCTTGTTTCTTTCTAATAATGCCAGAACAATAGCTTCTATTGCTAACTTTGAAGCTATATCGTCCAGCTATACATTTAAGTTGTCTTAGTATGGTAAACCCAGAGCCATAGAGTATAGACAGAGTTACGCAAACTCCGTTCACTTCATGGGACCAGTCCAATGGCGGCTCTTCTACATAGACTTCTATTGTTTTGTCCCTATTTGAAGGCTTCAATTAGGGACAACCGGAAGTTTACGGAATGCATTGGAGTCTATGGGCTCGCGCGAGTACATGAACCATGTGACCGGGCTGTTTTCTGCCCCCTCAATATTGCAACAGCTCTTCTATTAGATGGCTCTGGGTAAACCCAGGAAGTCTGTCCTGTGGTAACAGGAAGTAGCTTAGTGGCTCTTTGAGGGCTTGAACGGTGTTGTTTGTTCTGATTCTGAATCATGAAAACCCCTGAAATATTAATAGCATTATTAATGGACATTGATGTCAGACACAAACACATATCATGGTGTTTGTGTTTGTGTGTGTGTGTGTGTGTGTGTGTGTGTGTGTGTGTGTGTGTGTGTGTGTGTGTGTGTGTGTGTGTGTGTGTGTGTGTGTGTGTGTGTGTGTGTGTGTGTGTGTGTGTGTGTGTGTGTGTGTGCACTGCGTGTGTGCATGTAGTGTAGGTTTGTGTGACTGTATACTATTCACTGTGACATGAAATTTGACAAATCCCAGAGGCCATGCACGCACGCACACACACACACACACACACACACACACACACACACAGACTAACGAAGACAGGATGTGATGCCGTAAAGTGAGTCATCCACTTCCTGTTAAAATAGACCCAGGTTCTTGGCAACGACTCATGTGACCTCAGGGACAACCTTGTGCATTATGTTGGATTTCCTCAGGAAGACATCCTCGGGGGGGGGATCTGTGTGTGTGTGTGTGTGTGTGTGTGTGTGTGTGTGTGTGTGTGTGTGTGTGTGTGTGTGTGTGTGTGTGTGTGTGTGTGTGTGTGTGTGTGTGTGTGTGTGTGTGTGTGTGTGTGTGTGTGTGTGTGTGTGTGTGTGACGTGTGTGTGTGTGTGTGTGTGTGTGTGTGTGTGTGTGTGTGTGTGTGACGTGCGTGCGTGTGTTTGCTAAATTAAATCAAATTTAAATTTAAATCAAAAGCAGGGATAATCAGCATTTTTCAGTCCATGAACCGCTTAGCAGAGAGAGAGAGAAAGAGAGAGAGAGAGAGAGAGAGAGAGAGAGAGAGAGAGAGAGATGAAGCAGGGACCCACCACTTATTTTATGAAATTGTGAGATTAAACTTCTTCATACTGTAGATGTCATAGATGGCTTCATAGACCTCTTTGTTTGCACACCAGGGCAGGAATTTGACGTCGGCCGTGGGCCTCGTTGCGCCTCTCTCTGGCCGCGTGCCAAAATTACATGCCCTACGGCCGCAGCGGCCTTGATGCCCCCCCGCTGGCGCCTGCACGGCCCCAGTTTATTTCACCTTTCTCCTCAATGCGCTACACACACAAGCTGTCTATTTTGCTGCGTTCACGCAGGCAGAGGCAAAGATACAGTCTACCATTCCTTTTCAATGGAAGCCAGCGATATGACAATACAAAGATACATTTGAAGTTTTACAACAGCTACAAAGCTACAAATAAGTTGAGCTGGTTTCAGCTTAAGCTACAACGATACAAAGCTACAAATACGCTGTGTAGCTTACTAGCTTTGCATCTTTTGCATCTGCCAGACAGTGAGAACGCAGCATTTGAGATTCTTATTGTCTCCACCAGGCCGAAGGCATGGGGAGAGAGTATGTTTTGCACTCCGTCCGTGTGTGTGTGTGTGTGTCCTTCCTTCCTTCCGTCCGTCTGTCCTTCCGTCCGTCCGTTATCAGCTAATCTCCGGTACCGTTGGCCCGATCCATGCCAAACTGTGCACACACACTCCATGGATGCCAACGATGAACCTCTGCCCCAAATATTCCTCAACGGCCTGTTATAGCGCCACCATGAGGCCGATTTAGGCAAAACACATTTCTGTAGATTACCCGTACACATTTTATCCATACATCACACAATTCGGTATACACTATCTACATAGTCATGTGATCAACACGGATTTGCACCATTTCCCATCTTCCATCCTGATTGGCTAATATTGGCTTCCAAAGCTCACATGAATGGTCCGTTTCGAACAAAATGCCACAAATCACAAAAACAGTGTGCAATTTCCGTGAAATTATACACGCACATTTCCACTAGGGCGACGACGACATGCCACTCATTATTTTCCAAATCAGCCTCATGGTGGCGCTATAACAGGCCAATTCCTGTTTTTTGCTATAACTGCATCAATCTGTATACAACTTATGTATGCGCACTCCCTAGAGGCCATGGAAAAACATTTTCCCTTCATCCCTCCACATCTGCCGGTTATAGCGCCACCATGAGGCCGATTTCTGCTAAACACATTGCTTATGTTAGTTGCACAGATTTCATCCAAATCTCACGCAAATCGGTACACACGATCTCTGTAGTCATGTGATCAAGACGAGTCTGTTGGATTTCTCAGATTCTACACTGATTGGCTAACATTGCCTTCCAAAGTTTTCAGGAGTGGCCTGTTTCGTTCAAAATGCTGCACATGTCCTGCTCATCCAGAATTCTATCCTCAGAGATGCTATGAGTGATCTGGCTCTGCATTTCCTCAACAAAATTAAGAAAATTGTTGCAAAAAACAAAAAAACATGTTTATATTACTCCTAAACATTTTGCCAAACATCACACACAGTCCTATCCTCCTGGTGGAGACCTGTGCCCAGAAGGGCACTTTTTCTAGTTACATTTTTATTGGACAACATCGAGTGAAACGCTGCGCATGTGTGGTAGGTTGGATTTGACTGAGCTGCTGTTTGATGTTAGAACTTATACCGGCGTAGTTAAGGAATGTGTATCCACCAAAAACGTTACAGGGGGTCTGGCATGTGAGGAAAAAAACAAAAAAACTGCAGCTAACGGGTCCAGACTCCACGGGTCCCAACTTATTCATGATAATCATGTGGCTGCAAAAAAGTGTGCGTGCGTGCGTGCGTGCGTGCGTGCGTGCAAGAGGGAGAGAGAGAAATTTACGAAAAATGTATAAAAACCTGCCTACCGTAATATTATTAGGCTAACCAAATTATTGCTCAATAAAGTATTAATATTAATCTGATATTATTACTAATTAAGAAATACTATATTTTAAAGAGTGAAAAATCAACTAAAGTCATTATTAGTCCAATCACATTTCATTTGAATGAAAATAACCGTTGTAGGGAAATACAATACAATCTCTAATCTGTGAATGCTCATGTGATTCATGTGACCCTTACTTCAGTGTCTTTGCACAATATTGGTAATTTGCCAAATTTGCCAAAACTGATGCTGTTCTTGTACAAAATTATATTAAAATGAAATCCCCCGGTTAAGGGTGGCCTTCCTGCTCTGCCATTTGGCCTTTGTGCCCTCAAACAATTAACGCCAAAAAGGCCAATTGTCCTTGCCCCTAAAATGACAAAATTCCAGGCCTGTTGCACATGTGTATTTGAGATATTTAATTTAAAAAATAACTTCCTATCACACAAAGATTTGGCGACCACCCTGTAGTAACTCTAACGTGTTAAAGGAACCCCAACATTTGCAGCATTGAACTCATGGAGGTTTCTTTTTTTGTCACATTCCTGGGCCAATAATCCAATTGAAGTTAATAGGAGACAAATCTTAACAAGAGCAATAGTGTATTTTAAAACATTCTCTTTGAACCTGGATCACCAGTAGGCAAGTTGTTTATATTATTATTTTATATAGTTGTAGTGTCAGCAAATATATAATTTTATTTGACAAAAATGAATGTAAATAAAATCCATGCATTCAAGGCTCCGTCATTGAGAGACAATATTTATTTTTTTAATTAAACTGTACCAGTGGTTCTTAAAAAAATTAAAAAGGGGTCAGTGGTAAGGAATAACACGGTACATAACAGCATAATAAAATGTTAAAACAATCAAATCAGTCTCTCGAACAGCCGGTCCCTCAGTCCAATTGTCTGTCCAGTCTTCCTTCCTCTGAGGTCTAACTCGAGGTTCCTTGGGGAACAAGACACAGTAATCAGACATGTTGCCTACACTCCTACCACGGGGCATGTACTTTATGTATTCAAAATGGGGGGAATTCCACCCCCTTAACCTAGTAGTAAGACCTGAGACCAGATTCTACAGAACGTCATCTAAATCATGACAGCTTTCTGAAAAACCTGTGTTTCTACATCAGTGGTTCTCAAACTATTTCATGTCAAGAACCCCCAAACATGATCTGTGTTTCGGAGGCCGACACCCATCTGAAAATATGTTGTTTCAGGGACCCCCCAGAAGCGAATTTGAGTAAAAAACGCTCGCTACGGGCACCCGCTGGCCAAGTGGTCAAACTTGGCCAGATATATACATATATAGGCTCTAGCCTGACAGCGTGTCGCGTGTTCGAGTCCCGTTCATGACGACCTTTGCTGCATGTCTCTCCCCTTCTCTCCCTCCGTCTTTCCTGTCTGTCTTCACTAATAACTACCAATAAAGGCAAAAAAGCCAAAAGCCAAATCTTAAAAAAATTAAATTAAAACGCTCGCTATGAAAGAATATATATATATATATTCAAAGATTTGCACCACATTTTCACGATTATTGAAAAATAGCAGATCTACAAGCTGCTATTTTTTTCAACAGCTAAAGTTTAAAATAATGGTTAAAGTGGTTAAAAGCTATAAGGTGACACAGATGCGTTCCCGATCTTAAGTGCTTCACATATAAGGCTCTGTGCAGATGCCTTTTTCCACAAGGAATTCCCGCTTTTTTCCTTTTCCGGGTCAGTTTGTTTCTCGCAGCGTCATGTGATTGGCTCAGCTGCAGGTTTGAACTGGAAACGAGTCGATGCGGGTGGAATAGAAACCTTGTATGTCCAGTGTGACTTGTGTGTGATTGTCTATTTCTCTATAATATACAGGTTTAATGTTTGTTTTTAGTTCAATGTTTGTTTTAAAAACGCCATTGACAATGAAGGGAAAATGTACGTCATCTTGTCCCTAACACAAACATTAAATGCCATTTAACAATAAAGATAATTTAATGTTTGTGTTGGCGCCGTTTGTTTTACATCAACATTACATCACCTAATCAACATGAGTTAGACTTCACCTCACTTCACACGGGTGTGATTCTTTGGTAACTTTTGCTCGACACTCTCTTGTATGATGAAGTCGGGGGCGTTAAATTACGGAAAAAAACAAAACATTCAAAGTTGTACACACGTTGTGTGTCACCGCGATGAAATTTGTTCTCCGCATTTGACCCATCTCTTGGAGCGACGAGCCGCTGCCAAGGAGCGGTGAGCTGCAGCCGTGCTGCGCTCGGGAATCATTTCATTAGTTGATTTGAACCCCCCCCAATCCAACCCTTTGATGTGCCAAGCAGGGAGGCATTGGGTCACATTTTTTCAGAGTCTTTGGTATGACCTGGGACGGGGATTGAACCCCCGACCTCCCAGTTTCAGGGCGGACACTCTAACCACAAGGCCACTGTCTCAACTGTCTGTCTCAACGTTTCAATTTGGAGATGCAAGGTTTCTGCCCGACGTACAGATTTACAGCAACGATTTCCTGTTTGACACACTGCACTGTACAGTATATTTATAATCTCCTTTGGGTGGACATGAATGTATTGTTTAAATGTGTGTGTGTGTGTGTGTGTGTGTGTGTGTGTGTGTGTGTGTGTGTGTGTGTGTGTGTGCGTGTGTGCGTGTGTGCGTGCGCGCGCGTGCGCGTGCGTGTGTGTAGGTGTCCCAGGCAGCTTGGTGAAGTGTGTGTGTGCGAGCAGCGTCGTGTTCCTGTCGTTACAGCTGGTGTTCCAGGTGTGTGTGAGCTCTCTGCTGGCCACAGGGACCCTGGAACCTGAATATAACTGTAAGTACCACGACACAATATGCTGCCATACTGTATATTTACTGTATGTGGACAAGTGGTTCCCCCCAGGGGGGTCCCCAAAGTCATTGCCCAGCTTGAAATCGGTCAGTATAACATAATGCTTTAAAACACCAAAAGGGGTTCCCGCCCAGAATGGGTTAAATCCTTATACTGGCTCCCTGTATGTCAAAGAATATACTGTTGTTGGTCTATAAAGCATTGAATGGTTAATTGTGTGGCCCAAAATACATTTGTGATATTGCGCGATATCCAGATCGCTCAGGTAAACTGGCAAAGGTCTGCTTTCTCTCCCTAAAATCTAAACTAAACGCGGAGAAGCAGCATTCAGTTTTTATATATCTGGAACAAATTCCCCCGAAAACTGCAGGTCTGCTAAGTTCTTTGAAATCACAGCTAGAAACCTTTCGGTTTGTCGCTGCCTTTCATTTAAATCACTCTTCTGCACTGTAATGTTTCTGTTTTATTTTTTACTTCTCTTATGAAATGTTAACTAATGTTTTATGAAAGCACATTGAGTCACATCACTCAAGTACATCAATGAAGCGTAGCGTTTCCAGGCACTAGCAGAGAGAACGAACAGTCCTGTCCTGCATGGTTAGATACAGTAGAACCCTAAACCTAATGAAAAACTGGCTCTACCTAAAACAATAGTGTATTGTGTGCAAACAAAACAAACTCATTTAAATCATTGAGCAATTTCCCTTCCCATTTTTGGCGGGAATCCCTTTTGGTGTTAGCATTATGTTATGCTTTAGCTATTAAAAAATAGCAGATCTACAAGCTCATAGCTCACCGAGTGGCGCGCTACGAGCTTGTAGGTCTGCTATTTTTGAAAAATCGAAGAACCACTGACATAGAAACATAGCTTTTTCAGAAAACTGTCAGGATGTAGATGACATTTTTAGAATCTGATCTCAGGTCAAAATGGTTTAATGGCTACTCATAAGTAAGCCTGTAGTGCGAGCCGGCTTGATGTACAAGTACAACGCCCACCCATGACCCCATGACACTAGTAACTACTATGTCACAGGGACTTTACCGGCAATCCATCCCATGGTGCTGCCGAGTGCCAAGCCAGGAGGCTTTGTGCAACATTTTTATAGTCTTTGGTATGAGCCAGCTCGGAGATTGAAACCCAAGCAACCTTCCAATGTCACACTGTAAACCACAAGGCCACTGAGCTGGTTGTGAACTTAGATCGTCTATTTTCATCATTAGATTCACAGGATTGGATTTGATTTAATTCGATGTCGTCACTGTTAAATCTATAAGCTCACAATGCAATGTACAATTATTCTTGAGGGGAAGAAAAGGAAGCGTCTATAATTACGTACCCTAAAATAGGGACAGCGCGGTTTGAAAGTGGTTAAAGGGGTTGTGGATTTTTATAAATAACTCCATGGGATCAACTGAAACAAAGTGTATTTTTTACATTTGGTGAATTGTAACGGTTTTGAACTCTCCGCCAGACTGCGGCGGTATTGATGTCCCTCGTTGGACAGTGCTGGTGGGACCTTATATGACGGTTTTCTGAAAAAGCTATGTTTCTATGTCAGTCGTTCTTCGATTTTTCAAAAAATAGCAGACCTACAAGCTCGTAGCGCGCCACTCGGTGGCGCGCTATGAGCTTGTAGATCTGCTATTTTTCAATAGCTAAACCATAACATAATGCTAACACCAAAAGGGGTTCCCGCCCAGAATGGGTTAAGAATCCTGATAATCCAGTACTTGAGGCCTTGTAGAGCATTGGTTCCCAAAGTGGGGTTCGGGGACCCCTAGGGGTCCTTGAGGGAGTTCCAGGGGGTCCCCAGCTGAATGATAGTTTGGAAGCAAATGACAAAATGGTCCCTTATGAGTCTGTAACTCTGAGAGTGTACAAATGGTTTGATTTGTACACTCTCAGAGTTAAATTGACATTGATTTTACAATATAAATTGGGGTCTCACTCAGAGATAGAAATGCCATTAAATGGGAGTCTGTAGCCTGTTGCATATCAAACTGGGGGGTCTTGAAATGAAAATAGTTGAAAATCACTGCTAGAGCTGTACAAATCTTCTCTTATGGGGGTCCCTGGCATATATTTTGTAATGGGGGTCTGCGGGCTAATGAGTGTCATTTTTGGGGTCCTTGACATGAAAAAGTTTGGGAACCACTGTTGTAGAACACTACCGATACATTTGGCTTCAGTAAACCTTTCCCTCATTCAAAGTGCCTTTACCCAACTACAATGTTTTGATTAGAAAATCAAACACATGATTTACGTCATAACTTTAAGTGCTCTTAATTGCCCCTCAAAAAAAGGCTTAAGGCTAATCGATTCGTTAATATATCATTAAAAAACAAAAAAACATGCTTCTTGATTATTAAACTAATTGAAAAAGTCTAATCAGCATAATCGCTAAGAAAATAATCTCTAGTTACAGCCCTAATGCAACCTACACTGAACAGCCTGTAGGGGTCACTAACGCAGCGATACAAACAACATAAAGTCACGTGTTTAGTCGGAGACTCCGGCCAATGAAGAAACACATTCATAATCATGAAAGAATGTTTTATTCACACTCCAGCCTGTGCGCACGCGCCCGTGTGTGCGTGCGTGCGTGCGTGCGTGCGTGCGTGCGTGTGTGAGAGACTTTTGTCCTCTCATGAACCAGTGAATTTCTCACATACCAAACTCCTGCACACTGTGTGTGTGTGTGTGTGTGTGTGTGTGTGTGTGTGTGTGTGTGTGTGTGTGTGTGTGTGTGTGTGTGTGTGTGTGTGTGTGTGTGTGTGTGTGTGTGTGTGTGCGTGCGTGCGTGCGTGCGTGCGTGCGTGCGTGCGTGCGTGCGTGCGTGCGTGCGTGCGTGCGTGCGTGCGTGCGTGCGTGCGTGCGTGCGTGCGTGTGTGTGTGTGTGTGTGTGCGTGCGTGCGTGTGTGCGTGTGTTCAGGCTCCACCTGGGAGAAGACTCTCCGTCATCTGGGCTTAGAGAGGTAAGACCTGTGTATACTGTATGCATATATGCTCCTGTGAACCCCCCCACACCCCCACCACTCCTACACGCACCACCAGTATGAACCCCCACACCCCCACCACTCCTACATATGCTCCTGTATGAACCCCCACACCCCCACCACTCCTACATTATACTCCTATGAACCCCCACACCCCCACCACTCCTACATATGCTCCTGTATGAACCCCCACACCCCCACCACTCCTACATTATACTCCTATGAACCCCCACACCCCCACCACTCCTACATATGCTCCTGTATGAACCCCCACACCCCCACCACTCCTACATTATACTCCTATGAACCCCCACACCCCCACCACTCCTACATTATACTCCTATGAACCCCCACACCCCCACCACTCCTACATTATACTCCTATGAACCCCCACACCCCCACCACTCCTACATTATACTCCTATGAACCCCCACACCCCCACCACTCCTACATTATACTCCTATGAACCCCCACACCCCCACCACTCCTACATTATACTCCTATGAACCCCCACACCCCCACCACTCCTACATTATACTCCTATGAACCCCCACACCCCCACCACTCCTACATATGCTCCTGTATGAACCCCCACACCCCCACCACTCCTACATTATACTCCTATGAACCCCCACACCCCCACCACTCCTACATTATACTCCTATGAACCCCCACACCCCCACCACTCCTACATTATACTCCTATGAACCCCCACACCCCCACCACTCCTACATTATACTCCTATGAACCCCCACACCCCCACCACTCCTACATTATACTCCTATGAACCCCCACACCCCCACCACTCCTACATTATGCTCCTGTGAACCCCCACACCCCCACCACTCCTACATTATGCTCCTGTGAACCCCCACACCCCCACCACTCCTACATTATGCTCCTGTGAACCCCCACACCCCCACCACTCCTACACGCACCACCAGTATGAACCCCCACACCCCCACCACTCCCACCAGTATGAACCAGCCTTTACCCTGTGGTTGTCAAAACTCCAGAACCCCCGTAATAACTTACTTTGTAGATTTTGATTATTATTACAAAAACATATACAGTAACCACTTCAGCCCTATATACTGTACATTTCGGCCATCTGAAAATAGCAGATCTACAAGCTCACAATGCATGCATTGTTTGTGAGCTTGTAGATCTGCATTTAAATGATTGCATTGAAATTATTTCCAAACCTCCGGACCACCATAATAACGCAGAGAGAGTGTACAGTACACCCTCGGAGTTACCCATCGTGTAAGGGTCCATTTGGTTACTATAATACAACCCCCTCAAGGGTCCCCTGCCCGGACCCTCACTTTGTGAACCACCCCCTGACTGTTCCCGTGGTAACCGCTGACTTGTGTTTATCTTTTTTTCTTTTTTAATTTTAAACAATGGAAGTATTGTTACAACCCAAGAACAGCTGTTCCCTCAAGGAATGCTAACAGTCACGCAGGAAGTGACGTCATCGCTGTCTGTCTGTCTGTCTGTCTGTCTGTCTGTCTGTCTGTCTGTCTGTCTGTCTGTCTGTCTGTCTGTCTGTCTGTCTGTCTGTTTTGTTTGTCTTATCTGTTTGTCTTCCATCTATCCGTTTGTCTGTCTGTGTCTCTGCTCTCGCACATTTTTCTGCTCTGACAAGTCAAGACACACTGTGTGTGTGTGTGTGTGTGTGTGTGTGTGTGTGTGTGTGTGTGTGTGTGTGTGTGTGTGTGTGTGTGTGTGTGTGGGTGTGTGTGTGTGTGTGTGTGTGTGTGCGCGCGAGCGCGCGTGCGTGTGTTACTTAAGCTTTCAACATCTGCATCTTGTTAGTCTGTCGCCTGCCTGACACACCTGCAATTTGTGTGTGCGTGCGCGTGTGCGTGCATGCGTGCGTGCATGTGTGTTTATTGCTAGAGGCTACAGAGCATGATATATACATAACATGTCAACTCTGTCATTAGCAGTAACAGGCTAAATGGTCTGACACGTACAATACAAAGAAAGTAGGATGCCAGGCAAACGTCAAACATAGCATCAGGTAAACATCAAACCTAGCATCAGGTAAACATCAAACCTAGCATCAGGTAAACATCAAACCTAGCATCAGGTAAACATCAAACCTAGAATCTGTCTGAAGTCAATCTCACTAAATAATATATTATCTAAATCAAACAAAAAAAACATTCCCATTTTCATGATTGTTTTTTTTACTGTTTTTCCAGTAATGTCGAAGAAATAAAAGAAAAAAAATCTAAGAAATTCCATTAATTAGAAAACAAATATTTAAGTAGTAATGAAAATAGCTGGGTCATGGGCTAAAAGGTTTGGGAACCACTGATACTGTAAACATTTCTGGACCTTCACCGGACCTTTCTTGAGTTATCCTGTCAGACCAAGTGTACTGTATGACTATAAAAAAAGATACAAATGCTAGCATCTGTCTGACAGCGATAAACATAACGCACGCACGCACGTGAGAGGAAGTGATTATAAACAGACTAGCCTTAACAACTTCAAGTAGCTCTCTCTTCTGTGTGTGTGTGTGTGTGTGTGTGTGTGTGTGTGCGCGTGTGTGTGTGTGTGTGTGCGTGTGCGTGTGCGCGTGTGCGTGTTTGTGTGTCACCAGTAGGAGTTTCAGACACTAGTCTCTCTGTCTAGTCTGCTTGGCTCTTTTATACGCCTACAAAAACACACGCACGCACGCACGTTGTGTTTACGTAATCATGTAATGTGATCCTGACATATTATGGCAGTATTTGTTATGACATATTTTATTGACATTATTAAATAGTTTGAAATAAACAAATAAAAAAAGAACGATTTAAATAACTCATTTTATAATTGGTTGCTCCACATTCAATGAAACTAGGGTGCAGGGTTCGCACCTAGTCTTCTTTCCTCATATCATTTTTACCAGTATGTTGTTTTGACATTTCATGTCAAGGACCCCCAAGATTATATGAAATTGCCCTCCGACCCCCATCTGAAAATATGTTGTTCCAGGAACCCCTCAGAAGCAAAGATTTGAGTTAAAAACGTTGGCTCTGAAAGAATATATATTCAAAGCTTTGCACTACATTTTCATGATTTTTCAAAAATAGCAGACCTACAAGCTCGTAGGTGCCACACTATGAGCTTGTAGATCTGCTATTTTTCAATAGCTAAAGTGTAACATACCACCAAAAGGGGTGCAATGTGTTAACCCAAAATGGGTTAACACATCGGATGCTGCCAGCGAATGCCAGCGAATGCCAGCAGATATGGGAGATTTTACTCTGAAAAGCCCTGCCTTATGTTCCCCACCAAACCGGGAGACATAATCTTCCATTCTTACCTCGCGCTGGTCACGCTAAAGTCTCTCTAGAAGCGTTTCCAAACGAGAGGCATCCTTAAATCAGAAATGAAGACAGATTATAGAGCACCGAAGTCCTGACGTCACTGTCAGTAGAGGGCGTCAGTCCACAGGTTTGTGTACTTTTTATTTGAATTGTAATCTCCATAGGGGGATTTTAGATCGCCTCATATAAGAACTGTGTTTGAAAAATAAACCGATCACCCCGGCCTTTTCACTCATATGGATATGAAGCATCGACTGAAGGTGGAAATGTACAAATATACCCAAAGAGTAACAAAATAAGCGTTAGAAACGAGTCAAACAACCCAGAGACTACATTTCCGTGTAGGCGGGTGGCTGCATCTGCCCCAGAAACTGAATGTTTGTTTGTTTTTATTTTTATTTTATTGATATTTAATGTTTCGTGGTTAGTATGAGTCGAGTCACCACCAGCTGAGCTTACGTCAACGAGGAATCTCAGGAACGCAATGTTTTGACAGCTGGGCGTGACGTATATTAGCAGCGACATTGCCTTCATATGTAGTTTCAAGGCTTTTGCGGCCACATTAATTCCATTTTCTCCAGAAACTGGCTGTATCAAATATGAATGGACATCATTAACGACACACAGCCACTCCCCTGACAGAAAGGCCGGGGTGGTCGGTTTATTTTTCAAACACAGTTCTTATATGAAGCGACCTAAAATCGCCCTATGGATATTTCACTGCAAATAAAAAAATACATGAACCTGTGTATTGGCGCCCTCTACTGAAAGTGACGTCAGACTTCGGTGCTGTATTGCCCATCTGGTCAAAACCATGGAGAGTTCCATATATTAGGAGATACGAGACATTCTTTCTGAGCCGTAAACAAGGAAGTGAACGGCAGTGCGCATGCGCCAATCAGCATGGAGTACATTGCAGAAGTAGAGGCCAACCCCCGCCAAAAAAGAATATATATATATTTTTTATATATATCAACAAAAAAGGCCTAAAGACGCTTATACACACCGGCACCCCGCGTTTTTTTTCTTTCTTTTTTTTTTGTCATCAAAGTTTTTTATTGATTTTACAATAAAGCATACAAAATACACATGACTTACACAAAAGAAAGAGACAAGAAAAACAAACAAAAAACAAAACACAACTAGCAGTCAAAAAATAAAAACCCCAATGGACAACACCCCATCCACATTCTGTTGCTGACAATAGTGATTATATACCCCGCGGTTTTGATATAAAGGACGTGTATTCACGTCCAAGGCCAAACTAATTGAGAAGAAGTAAGTTGAGAAGGAGTGTGTTATTTATCCATTTGCCTTCCTCTAGCACACCGGTTGTGGAATTGCGTCGACACTATGCACAGATAACAATCCAACGCACTGCATGGCATGCTTTCAATTTGCATATTTACAGTTAAGTACAGTTTGCATTTGTATGGCACTGTTATTGTTATAAATTCCATAAATTCCATTTTCAATGGAATTTAATGGTTGTGTTCAGACAGAATCCACACTATAGCTGTTCATAGGAGAGGCTAGCGCACCTCAAAAACAAATACAATCTATAAACATTCTTAAATTACAAAAGTCAACAAATTAAAGCCCAAATAAAAAAAGCATGCCCCCCCCCCCCCGTCGTTCAAGAGAATATATGAGCCCCCTTTCCATTTTGCACCATACCAACATCTGACAAATAATAACCAGTCCCTTAGTGTTTTTTTAGGTCTGCTGTCCATGTTCTCGTTTGCTCTTGGTGGTCATGGCTGCCATTTCCCACCTGATGTCATGTGTGAGTTCAGACTGATCCAGACCGTACTGAATAACTGCTAGCTTGGAAAACGTCTTCAGACTAGGACTCAAGTCTAAAACAATCAGTTCATCGTTATCTTCTCCTCCAAAGAGGATGATACGATCTCCCATCATGCAACAGCGCATGAATAACATCCGAGAGGGGCGTTTTCCCTTGGGCTTAACCTTCTTCCAGGAGTATGTCTCTGGATTACATTTCCACAAATCATTTAAGAATGAGTTAGAGTTATCAGCAGCAAATATATACACCTCTCCATTGTAGGTAAAGGCTGTATTAGAACTGGGTACTTTTGGAAAAGACTGTGTAGAAGATGTGTTCATCCATCCATTGGTCTCTGTGTCAAACACTCTGATGTCGTTGTAAACATCCCACTGGTCCCAGTTGTCCTCCCCTTGGCCTCCAAATACAAACATCTTTGTCCCGATGATGATGGCATGGTGGCCTGTTGTAGCAGGTGGTGCAATGCCTCCGGTGCTAATTAAACACCAGAACATTGTGGTGGTGTCCAACTTGTGGATGTCATTAGTGCATCCAGTCTGGTTCCATCCTCCATGGATAAACATGACCTTACCCAAGACACAGGCTGAGTGGCTGACCCTCTCCCCCGGAACAGTCCCAGAAACCCTGGGTGTTAACCATTTGTGGGCGTTGACATCAAATGCATAAAGCACGTTGCAGGACTCTCCATAGTTATAGTTGCACCCTCCCCAGATGTAGGCGATATCTCCTACCAGCACAGCTGTGTGGCCCTGGCGCCAGGAGGGAACCTCAAGGGGACCTCTTCCAGGTGGAGGCAACTTCCTCCAGAGTAAAGCCACTGTGTTGAAGACGTACACATCGAGTGTACGTAATCTGTTTCTCCGGTCATCTCCAAAGGAGTACAGCTTGTTGTCCAGAATGTCCACTGCAACAGCCATATGATCACAGTATCTAATGTCTTCTAACTCTTCTTCCTTCAAATGAACGGTCCACTGAAACATGTCTCACACCAGCAGCACTGTGGATAGTGTCTCCTTCTGTAACACAATGCAGTTCTACTGTAGATTATAGTGGATTCCTTCTGTCTCCTTCTGTGTAACACAATGCAGTTCTACTGTAGATTATAGTGGATTCCTTCTGTCTCCTTCTGTGTAACACAATGCAGTTCTACTGTAGATTATAGTGGATTCCTTCTGTCTCCTTCTGTAACACAATGCAGTTCTACTGTGGATTAAAGTGGATTCCTTCTGTCTCCTTCTGTGTAACACAATGCAGTTCTACTGTAGATTATAGTGGATTCCTTCTGTCTCCTTCTGTAACACAATGCAGTTCTACTGTAGATTATAGTGGATTCCTTCTGTCTCCTTCTGTGTAACACAATGCAGTTCTACTGTAGATTATAGTGGATTCCTTCTGTCTCCTTCTGTAACACAATGCAGTTCTACTGTAGATTATAGTGGATTCCTTCTGTCTCCTTCTGTGTAACACAATGCAGTTCTACTGTAGATTATAGTGGATTCCTTCTGTCTCCTTCTGTGTAACACAATGCAGTTCTACTGTAGATTATAGTGGATTCCTTCTGTCTCCTTCTGTAACACAATGCAGTTCTACTGTGGATTAAAGTGGATTCTATCTGGTCTCTTTCTATAACACAAGGCAGTTCTACAGCAGAGCAAATTTGATTCTTTCTAACCTCCTTATATAACAAAACACACTTCTACTGTGCATGTGACCAGCTATATGGGCACAGCGGCACAATCATCATGGGCAGTTTGGCCAATCAGTGAGGTCGAAGTCTGTTCTCCCATACTGTATATGGGAAAGTGATCACCATATAGCAACCCTAGGCAGGCTTCATCAGATGGAACTTGTAGATGAGTCTGTGAGTTTTGGAACTTCTCTTTGAACCTTGGGACCGACTTCCCACGGGCCTCAGGGATACACCTACAGCAGTGCTTCTCAACCTGTCGGTCGGGACACCTAGGGGGGTCCTCACAGGACATTTTGAGGCGTCCCCACATCACCACCAAGTGACTTTGACCCCTCTGTCACATGGCACTATTTTTTTTGTGCTCCTGCTGGCGTAGTGATACTGGTCACAAAACCATTAGTTCCGTGTGACGGAGGAGTCAAAGTTGAACAAAAGTTGTGCTATATGGTAGAAATAGGTCAACAACACAAATGACACTCTAATATTTTGCGTCTCTATATAGTGTCCTGTATGGAGACACAGGGAGGATGGTGGAGGAGTGGTCTGGCTTGAGAGATTACTCTAACTAATGAATCTGATCCAGTTAGCCTGACACTCAGCCTGAAGGTCTGTTTCCTCTCACTTCATTAGCCAGTCTGAATGTGTTTCCATTGCAAACTCCTTCTTCCATCTCCTAACCCACTGTTTCCCAAACGCTGGCTTTGGAGTAAATATTGTATTTTTTATTTCCTATAATTATATTTTTTTTTAAACTTTAACTTTTATTTTTCCAAAATAATTTAATAAACAAATACAAATGACATATATAAAAATATATCAAAACAATTCCATGAATTTGAAAAACAAACAAACTTCATATTATATGAAGCAGTGTATTTTTGGTGTCCTTGTAGTCATCGATGGGCTAAATATATATTTTCCTCCCTATTACTTAGCCACTTCTAGGTACATTGCTGATTATCAAAAATGTCAGGTTTCATTCAAGTAAACCAATGCATGTAAATTTTTAATGCAAAAATATTTGCTATAAATATCACATTTAAATCTTCAATTAGTTTAAATAATTAATAATAAAAAAGGTTATGTCTGAATGCGGAGTCCAATAGGTCGCTCACCGACGTGGCCGATCTAGTGACATGAAATCCTCTCTAACAGTGTGTGTGACTGTGCGTGCGTGCGTGCGTGCGTGCGGGTGTGCGTGCGTGCGTGCGTGCATCATAGTTGATCTCATAACAAAGGAGTCAAAGGACACATCTAAAGTTTAGATTATGTTATGAGATCAACTATTCTGTCTGTGAGAATGTGCAAACATTCCTGTGTAAGAATCACTAGAAGTTAAAGCCCTCAACACCAGATGTTATGAAGGTAATATGTACTTTGCTCAGCCAATCAAATCATCGCTATGGGGTGTTTCACACAAACCCTCAAAGCTGGGCATAGGAGGGGCTTGCCTAAAAAACAACAACTAAAAACTAACAAACTAAACTGCTTGCAAAGTTCAGTGCAATCTCTTCTACTATCGGTAGCCGCCAAATATGACGAAGACGCTGTTACTTGTAGGCTACTCCTGAAGGGTGTGTGTGGGTATTTGTCCAGAATCTGCTTTTTGTACAGCACCTTGTAAATATTTGTTTCCTTGTATTGTATCCCTTATGTGGAAATAAATGATAAAAAATGTGTGTGTGTGTGTGTGTGTGTGTGTGTGTGTGTGTGTGTGTGTGTGTGTGTGTGTGTGTGTGTGTGTGTGTGTGTGTGTGTGTGTGTGTGTGTGTGTGCGTGCGCGTGTGTGTGTGTGTGCGTATGCGTGTGCGTGCGTCAGTGTTTCAGACACAGCCTCAGTTTTTCGAGTGTTCCTTCCTGATGTCATCCTATTGGCTGTCAGCCTAGTGACCTGGACACTGTGTCTCCGCTCACAAAACAACACCCAGGTAGCACGCACGCACGCAGACACACTTGCAGACACACATGCACGCAGACACACATGCATGCACACAGGCATGCAGTGACATTGGAGACCTCTTCTCTAGTCCAGACAGTACCATTCATAATGAACACCACTTTAATTGACAAATCTCCTCTCCTCTCCTCTCCTCTCCTCTCCTCTCCTCTCCTCTCCTCTCCTCTCATAATAATAATACATACGATATATATGGCTTTTCAAGGTACTCAAAGCCGCTTTACAGGACAAAAAGAATACCATAAAAACAATTGTATTAGTAAAGTAAAAAAGTTTAAAAAGGTTAAAAACTAGAAACTAAGGGAAAGGTAAGCAAAGAAAAAGTGTGTGTGTGTGTGTGTGTGTGGGGGGGGGGGGTTGTTACTGTATGTAGGGAAAGCAAGTCTGAAAAGGTGGGTTTTGAGTGTGCTTTTGAATGTGGCGAAGGTGGGGGCAACTCTGATGTGAGCTGGGTGTGAGTTCCACAGTGAGGGGGCGGCCACTGCGAAAGCCATGTCCCCCCAAGTTCGCTTTTTGGACCTGTGGGGGTTCAGGAGGTTGGCACTGCTTGACCTGAGGGAGCGAGGGGGACATGTTGTTGAGGCCTGGTTGTTAAGTTATTTGTATGTAATGGTGAGTATTTTGAAGTCAATTAGCCCTTCGCTAAGTCCCTCCCCAACCCGTCCTTGTCCAATAGGTACGTTAGCAGCGAGGAGACAGGACAAGATGTCCTTCTCCCCCATAGAGATGCATGTTAAATGACGGGATTTCTCCATATAAAATTATCGGATCATTTCAGTAGCAAGAGCATCAAAATCTTGTCAACCAGGCCTGCAGTAGATGCTATGCACTGGACAAATCTGCATGAATAAACTAGAAATACGACGAAATGACAGAGGGAGAAATCAACATTTAACGACCAACCCGACAGGAGTTTTCATGTTGCACGGTAAGACTACGATCATTAGTATTATTGCCATCACCTGGGTGGGTCAGTCGTGTAACTTTCTTGTTCAACAACACAGCTATGCAAAATAGCACTGACAGCTATGAGGTAGCGAAAGCTTGACCTGCATAGCAACAGTTGCTAAACTATTTGGATTGGCATTGGACAATCTCTTTAATTTAAGGGGCAGGATTTGGCGAAGGGCTAATTCTGTACTTGACTGGAAGTTCTGATCTCTTCCCCTCTCCTCTCCTCTAGTCTGCAGACATCAGGTCGTTGTGATGTCGTGGTGATGTCGTAGTGATGTCCTTATAAGTGTATTAAGGTGTCTCATGTTGTGTGCTAATGCAGTTAGTAGTCTGTTACACTGTAACTCAGTAAGCTATCATTTAACTCTAACTGCATTACTGTCTGTCATTGTTAACGCTGTTTAACGCAGGGGACATTTAACGCACGCACGCACGCACGCACGCACGCACGCACGCACGCACGCACGCACGCACGCACGCACGCACACACGCCACACACACACACACACACACACACACACACACACACACACACTAACAAAGAGCCTGAGGGAAACAGGAGGTCTGCATGGAGGTACATTATACATTGGTCTAATGTTATGGTTCACTAGAGATCTGCACTGCCGGACCCAATTTGCACAAGTTATAGATAGATAGACAGACAGACTGACTGACTGACTGTGTGCTTGCGTGTGTGCGTTTGCATGTGTGCGTGTACGATCACTACCAGAATAACCAGTCCCTGGCTGCGTTTCAGTCGGCTGTTAGCGCTAAGTGCGGTTCATTCAATATGGGAGAACAGCGACAGACAATATGGATTTTTAGAATGTAATTTCAATGCATATAATGCCTGATTTTGAACTAAAGCTGATCGTGTCCTCACGCGTCCATACAGGTACATTTGTTCCATGTTCACATACTGTAGACACGCGGCAATTACAATAGTTCCCACTTCTGACCCATACCCAAGCGGCCGCTTGGCTTCCAATGTTATCAGCCTATAATCAAGAATATGTCCGTGATCAGAAGCCAATATGTGATAACCAGACATACTAGGAAACGCGGCAAGTGAAACTACTGACACGTTATGGAGCGCTTGCTTTTTGTGACCATGACCGTGACCATGACGGACCATGACGTGAGGCCCAGCCGAGCGAGTCGCCGTGCCGAGCGTTGCGACGGCCACCAGAGCCCACTCAGCGCCGTTCGAGTTGCGTACCGATGGGCACAGAACAGTAAATATTAGCCCCCCCCTACTTTCCATGCCCCCGACATGTCTGCACCGTCCTGCGCGCAATGGACAATGAATGGACAATGAACACAGCTGAGTGCCATCACTGAAAACAACGTCAGTATGGCCATGGTTGTTTTTGAGTGGTGCAACCACTCCCTTACGGAGCTTTGTGTGTGGGTGGCTGCCTGCCTGGGTAGCTGGCTGGGTGCGTCTGAGCATGAAAACAGCAACCGTTTTGGACGCGGGCCGGCTCGCCGGAATCGGGCCGGCACCCTGGGTACGTTCCGAACTTCCACCACCACCCCCCCCCCCCCCCCCACACACACACACACACACGGAGTTGCACCATAGTGCTATAGTGACATCACAATATCATCCCCTCCTCTAACCCCTCCCCTTTATCGTACAACCACAGCTGTGGCTTCAGTTCAGGTGGATCACCACCCATCGCCACCCACCAGGCAAACCAGGCATACTTTTTTTTAAAACATATGTTTATTGGTTTTTCTTTACGACATAGTATTCTCAAAACAATAATTCACATCTATTTGTTCCATACACCCAAATGGCAGCACAAACACTATACCTAATGAACTGGTGGGCGTGTCCATATAATAACGACATTTTAAGAAACACTGGCACACTTTTTAGAAAAGATTCTTCCTCCTTATATAATAATAATACCTGATGATCAATCACAGCACTCCATCTTTAAAATAGTCATTTTTGTCTGCCTTTTACCAGCAGGAGGAGGTGGAGAGGAGAGACCAGGAGCAGAGCAGAGTGGAGGAGAAGAGAGAGGAGAAGACCGAACAGGAGGAGGGGAGAGATGAGGAGAGGAGAGAGGACGAGAGGAGAGAGGACGAGGTGATATTTGAGGAGGACTCTGTTCTTGGCGAGGGGGGCGGAGGCAGAGGAGGAGGAGGACACCAAGTGCAACCTGATTGGTCCGCTGGTGGTGTTGGCGTCCAGAAGCCGGCAGCTGCTTGGTGACGTCATGACGACGGTGGGAGGGAAGGTTCTCCTGACCGCTCTGCTGGGGTTGACAGGTATAGGACATCCGACCAATCAATGAACGTATACACGCACACGTTGTGTTATCAATTAGGGGTTGTTGTTTTCCGATCCGTGATCGAAAATCGTTATAGGCTGCAGATATTCAAAATAAAATGATCGCAATCGGATCGGGGGCAAAAAAACATGATCTGGACATCCATATTATCAATAAATGTTTCAATAAATATATGGGGTAATGTTTCCCATTTAGACCTGGACAGCCTATGCATTGTTGTATACGTTTCAGTCCAGGAAAGCATCTTTGTCATTGTAGATGTTGCTACTGTACTGTATGTGTACTGTAGTAATTAGGGATGTCCCGATCACGTTGTTTTTGCCCCCGACCCGATTTGATTTTGAGAATCTACCGATACCGATTTTTCCCGATCCGACACTTATGCCATATCACAATGGTTG
>NC_136801.1:32273808-32288808 GCF_951216825.1 Electrona antarctica
GGGGTCGTTACGGTATGTAGGGAAAGCAAGTCTGAAAAGGTGGGTTTTGAGTGTGCTTTTGAACGTGGCGAAGGTGGGCCGGGGGCAACTCTGATGTGAGCTGGGAGTGAGTCCCACAGTGAGGGGGGCGGCCACTGCGAAA
Source organism: Electrona antarctica (assembly GCF_951216825.1). NCBI lineage: Eukaryota > Metazoa > Chordata > Actinopteri > Myctophiformes > Myctophidae > Electrona > Electrona antarctica. Next base: position 32,273,951 of record NC_136801.1, read on the forward strand.
GCCCTGTCCCCCCAAGTTCGCTTTTTGGACCTGTGGGGTTCCAGTTTGTTGGCAGTGCTTGACCTGAGGGAGCGAGGGGGACATGTTGTTGGATGAGTTCAGAGAGGTGTACCGGGGGGCCTGGTTGTTAAGTTATTTGTATGTAATGGTGAGTGTTTTGAAGTCAATTAGCCCTTTACGTTAAGTCCCTCCCCAACCCGTCCTTGTCCAATAGGCACGTTAGCAGCGAGGAGACAGGACAAGCTGTCCTTCTCCCCCATAGAGATGCATGTTAAATGGGACGGGATTTCTCCATATAAAATAATCTGATCATTTCAGTAGCAAGAGCATCACAATCTTGTCAACCAGGCCTGCAGTATAGGCTATGCACTGGACAAATCTGCATGAATAAACTAGAAATACGAGGAAATGACAGAGGGAGAAATCAACATTTAACGACCAACCCGACAGGAGTTTTCATGTTGCACGGTAAGACTACGGTCATTAGTATTATTGCCATCACCTGGGTGGGTCAGTCGTGTAACTTTCTTGTTCAACAACACAGCTATGCAAAATAGTATTGACAGCTATGAGGTAGTGAAAGCTTGACCTCCATAACAACAGTTGCTAAACTATTTGGATTGGCATTGGACAATCTCTTTAATTTAAGGGGCGGGATTTGGCGAAGGGCTAATTCTGTACTTGACTGGAAGTTCTGATCTCTTCCCCTCTCCTCTCGTCTAGTCTGCAGACATCAGGTCGTTGTGATGTCGTGGTGATGTCGTAGTGATGTCCTTATAAGTGTATTAAGGTGTCTCATGTTGTGTGCTAATGCAGTTAGTAGTCTGTTACACTGTAACTCAGTAAGCTATCATTTAACTCTAACTGCATTACTGTCTGTCATTGTTAACGCTGTTTAACGCAGGGGACATTTAACGCACGCACGCACGCACGCACGCACGCACGCACGCACGCACGCACGCACGCACGCACGCACGCACGCACACACACACACACACACACACACACACACACACACACACACACACACACACACACACACACACACACACACACACACTAACAAAGAGCCTGAGGGAAACAGGAGGTCTGCGTGGAGGTACATTATACATTGGTCTAATGTTATGGTTCACTAGAGATCTGCACTGCCGGACCCAATTTGCACAAGTTATAGATAGATAGACAGACAGACTGACTGACTGACTGTGTGCTTGCGTGTGTGCGCTTGCATGTGTGTGTGTACGATCACCACCAGAATAACCAGTCCCTGGCTGTTAGCGCTAAGTGCGGTTCATTCAATATGGGAGAACAGCGACAGACAATATGGATTTTTAGAATGTAATTTCAATGCATATAATGACTGATTTTTAACTATAAAGCTGATTGTGTCCTCACGCGTCCATACAGGTACATTTGTTCCATGTTCACATACTGTAGACACGCGGCAATTACAATAGTTCCGACTTCTGACCCATACCCAAGCGGCCGCTTGGCTTCGAATGTTATCAGCCTATAATCAAGAATATGTCCGTGATCAGAAGCCAATATGTGATAACCAGACATACACGGCAAGTGAAACTACTGACACGTTAGGGAGCGCTTGCTTTTTGTGACCATGACCGTGACCATGACGGACCTCCATGACGTGAGGCCCAGCCGAGCGAGTCGCCGTGCCGAGCGTTGCGACGGCCACCAGAGCCCACTCAGCGCTGTTCGAGTTGCGTACCGATGGGCACAGAACCGTAAATATTAGTCCCCCCTACTTTCCATGCCCCCGACATGTCTGCACCGTCCTGCGCGCAATGGACAATTAATGGACAATGAACACAGCTGAGTGCCATCGCTGAAAACAACGTCAGTATGGCCATGGTTGCTTTTGAGTGGTGCAACCACTCCCTTACGGAGCTATGTGTGTGGGTGGCTGCCTGCCTGGGTAGCTGGCTGGGTGCGTCTGAGCATGAAAACAGCAACCGTTTTGGACGCGGGCCGGCTCGCCGGAATCGGGCCGGCACCCTGGGTACGTTCCGAACTTCCGCCACCCCCCCCCCCCCCCAACACACACACACTGAGTTGCACCACTCACTTCACACAGGTGTGATTTTTTTATCACTTTTAAGAGATACAGTACATGGTTTCCAGCGGACACAGTTCTTCCTGGAGGCTGAAACCTTGACAGTCAAACATGCCAATGAACAAAACAGTGCTATAGTGACATCACAATATCATCCCCTCCTCTAACCCCTCCCCTTCATCGTACAACCATAGCTGTAGGTGCGGCTTCAGTTCAGGTGGATCACCACCCATCGCCACCCACCAGACAAACCAGGCATACTTTTTTTTAAAACATATGTTTATTGTTTTTTCTTTACGACATAGTATTCTCAAAACAATAATTCACATCTATTTGTTTCATACACCCAAATGGCAGCACAAACACTATACTTAACGAACTGGTGGGCATGTCCATATAATAACGACATTTTAAGAAACACACTTTTTAGAAAATATTCTTCCTCCTTATAATAATTATACCTGATGATCATGTTTTAGTGTGTAAAAACAATCACAGCACTCCATCTTTAAAATAGTCATTTTTGTCTGCCTTTTACCAGCAGGAGGAGGTGGAGAGGAGAGACCAGGAGCAGAGCAGAGTGGAGGAGAAGAGAGAGGAGAGGACCGAACAGGAGGAGGGGAGAGATGAGGAGAGGAGAGAGGACGAGAGGAGAGAGGACGAGAGGAGAGAGGAGAGGAGAGAGGACGAGGTGATATTTGAGGAGGACTCTGTTCTTGGTGAGGGGGCGGAGGCAGAGGAGGAGGAGGACACCAAGTGCAACCTGATTGGTCCGTTGGTGTTGTTGGCGTCCAGAAGCCGGCAGCTGCTTGGTGACATCATGACGACGGTGGGAGGGAAGGTTCTCCTGACCGCTCTGCTGGGGTTGACAGGTATAGGACATCCGACCAATCAATGAATCAATGTATACGTTTTTTTGAGAATCTACCGATACTGATTTTTCCCGATCCGACACTATTTATCACAATAGTTGAATATCCAAAATCACAGATATATATCATGATATGGATACTAGGGATGACCCGATCACGTTTATTGCTCCCGATCCGATTGCGATCATTTGAAAATGACGTGATCGGCCCCTGATTTCCGATCACGTGATCAGATCGGGACAACCCTGTTGAATACAACATTGACATTTTTCATAAAACGTTTGTAATGTAGAAGGTGTTTTTTTTTATCGGCCACAGATCAATAAATGCTGCAGTAGTTTTACTGAATAATCATTTTGAATCTCTCTCTTTTTTCTTGCTGTCCTTCTCTGTCTGTCTGTCTGTCTGTCTGTCTGTCTGTCTGTCTGTCTGTCTGTCTGTCTGTCTGTCTGTCTGTCTGTCTGTCTGTCTGTCTGTCTGTCTGTCTGTCTGTCTGTCTGTCTGTCTGTGTGTCTCTCTCTCTCTCTCTCTCTCTCTCTCTCTCTCTCTCTCTCTCTCTCTCTCTCTCTCTCTCTCTCTCTCTCTCTCTCTCTCTCTCTCTCTCTCTCCCTCCCTCCCCAGCCATCATCTACCCGTCTCTCTCGTCCCTGTTGTACCTGTGTGTGTTTCAGGGAGTGTGCACGTGCTGGTGTGTGTATGGGGAGGTCAGTGTGCTGCTGTTCAGCTGCGTGTGCGTGTGCTCACTCGTTTACTCCGCCGGTCACCTGCTTCTCCTCTACGTGTATCAGCTTCCCGTTGTCCATCACTTCATCCCGGCCAATGACAGCTACGCTAGGTACACGCATGCGTGCACGCACGCACGCACGCATGTACACGCATGTACACGCGTGTACACGCACATTTCTTTTAAATCACAATTTCTGTTTGTTACTTTCTTATTTTTCTCCTTTCTATCTCACCTGCACCGCAATTGTATTTGTTATTTTTTACTTATTTTGTTTCATGAATGATTGATTGATTGAATCGTTTATTAACAGTTTGCACAGAAAAAGGGCACGGTGACACAGATTTATACAAAAGAATGCGAAAAGGATAACCCAAATAAGCCCTCAGGGCTTGTTTCCCTTAAGGTCCCTGCGTATTCAATGCATCGCGACTTTTAAAGACAAACATTATTATACAGTGTGTGTGTGTGTGTGTGTGTGTGTGTGTGTGTGTGTGTGTGTGTGTGTGTGTGTGTGTGTGTGTGTGTGTGTGTGTGTGTGTGTGTGCTTGTGCTTGCGTGCATGCTATCAGTGTGTTTGGAATGCTCGCTGTGGTAGATGAGGACTGTGGAGCCCCCTGGAGGCTGAACTTCAACACTACACTCAGCTGGTTTCACTTCTGTCAACCTCTGCTGCTGCTGCTGCTGTACTATACCACTGCTACACTGTGTAGGATACAGGTACGCACGCACGCACACACGCACGCACGCACGCACGCACGCACGCACGCACGCACGCACGCACGCACGCACGCACGCACGCACGCACGCACACAGACACACAGACACACAGACACACAGACACACAGACACACACACACGGCTGTCTTAAAATGTAAGTATATAGTAATACAAACGCGTGTGTGTGTGCGTGTGCGTGAGCAGTGGACCAATGGGGGTGAAGGAGGAGGAGGGGGAGGGGAGACTGGACCTGGACCCAGTGACATCATCGGTAGTGACATCACTGATGACATCAGCACTGACGTGATGTCAGCAGAAAGGAGAAGAGAGCTGTGGAGACGCGGAGATGTGAGAACACACACAACAAGCACACACGCACGCACACACAGAGAAGGACCTTCAAAAAGCTTTTGACACAGTAGCGCACGGTATTCTTTTGTGAAAGCTCAGGGCTTTGGGTATTTTTAGACAGCAAAGAACAATTGGTGGATATGTATATTTGTTGTCAATAAACAAATCAAATCAATTAATCAAGAAAATTGTGTGTGTGTGTGTGTGTGTGTGTGTGTGTGTGTGTGTGTGTGTGTGTGTGTGTGTGTGTGTGTGTGTGTGTGTGTGTGTGTGTGTGTGTGTGTGTGTGTGTGTGTGTGTGTGTGTGCGTGCGTGCGTGCGTGCACATTTATCATTCAGGCGATGACCACTCAAGAGGCATGCAGCTCGACTGAGGTATACATCTCTGTCTGTCTGTCTGTCTGTCTGTCTGTCTGTCTGTCTGTCTGTCTGTTGGCTTTGCTGGGTTCAAGTAGGTTACTGACGTAAGCTGCGCTACATGCAGTATGACACCATTGCTGTGTCCAGGACTCCCTACAAGATCTATTCGTCAATTTGAACGATTGAACGATCACGTCATTCTAAGTTTAACCACAAGGCCCGCCAAAATACATTTTAGTCGACTAAATCAACGGTAGATTTAGTCGACTAAAATCACATGATATTTAGTCGACTAAAGCTAAATCGGTACAGGAGACTAAAAATGTGACTAAAACTAAATAGAAAGCTATTCAAAAGACTATGACTAAAACTGAAATCAAAGTTTGCTGTCAAAATCAACACTGATTATTTTAACCACAGAGCACTCAATGCGTACAATCCCATACATGCTTACAAAAAATATGCCTGTGTACTGAATGTACTGTACAGTATGTGGTGTACTGTATTAATGTATGTATGTCCCTCCATGTGACCAGAGCTCTCCTTCCTAATACTTCCCAGATGCTGGTGACGTCGAGCCACGATACTTCTCCACAGTACTCAGTAGCTACGCCTGCCCAGAACACAGCCCTGGGATTGGACCATTACTGCATGCATCACTACTCCCTCAACCAATCAGGTTTGGTCTGGTGTTTCCAAGTTTTTATCCCCAAATATTTCAAATAAGTAATTCAAATCCCCCAAATAGTGAATGTATCCTCTCCTCTCCTCTCCTCTCCTCTCCTCTCCTCTCCTCTCCTCTCCTCTCCTCTCCTCTCCTCTCCTCTCCTCTCCTCTCCTCTCCTCCAGACACGGTGTTTGAAGCAGACCACTGGGAGGAGAGCAGAGGTTCCATGTCCACTGCATTCCGTTTCCTCATGAAACAGAGTTACATCTGTGCCTTGATCGCAATGATGGTGAACGCACACATAAAGTACACACACGCACACATACACTGTGATGGCCCTAAACAGTTCCCCAGTCGCTTCCAGTGCTGCGTTGTCTCTAAATGGTCATTTTACAAACTTCCAACATTAGTAATCAGTAGAATGAGGCATTCTAAAGGTGCATTCAGACTTGGATGGCGCAATTACATAATTACATACGTCAATGCAAAGACGAGAATTGTTCACGTTCAACGAATTGTCGTTGAACGTGGTACAACCTGGCGTGGTACAAACGGGACGAACCGAGGCGAATATATATATTCAGGTCTGAAAGTAGCTTAATGACATACAGCAAGCTTTGGTGCCATGTAAGGTCTGCATCCGAGCAGACTTGAGAAAGAGCATCCCTCCTCCGCTAAATTCACAGACAGAAAAAAGATGACTGAATCGGACTAACTAACGTTAAAATATCGGTTGGTCTGTTGTTCTTATGTCGTATATAGCGTGTTCCATCACATACTGTGTGTCGTGGGTGATGTGCGTATTGTTCTTGTGCAGTATTGTTTTTGGCAGCAAATTTTGATTTCAATTTTAGTCATAGTCTCTTGAATAGTTTTAATTTAGAGTTAGTCACATTTTAGTCACCTGGAATGTTTTAGTGTTTGTCTAGATTTAGTCGACTAAATATCATAAGATTTTAGTCGACTAAATCTACAGTTGATTTAGTCGACTAAAATGTATTCTGGCAGGCCTTGATGCCGTCGTAATGACTGTTCATACACTTGCTGAAAATAGCGGACCTACAAGCTCACAACGCGTCGCAGCGCAATGCGTTTGTAGATGTGCTATTTTCAGCATGCAGCCAAGTGTAAAATGACTTATACTGGATCTCTTCCCTTCCTAACATTTTAGTCTAGTTTTTATTTGTTGATGAAATTGTCAGTACATTTTTCGTCATAGTTTTGGTCGACGAATGTAGGCGTGGTCCGTGGTGTATGTGTCGTGGCTGACGTGCATATTGTTCTCATGTCGTATGTAGGCGTGGTCCATCACGTACGTGTCGTGGCTGACGTGCATATTGTTCTTATGTCGTATGTAGGCGTGGTCCATCACGTACGTGTCGTGGCTGACGTGCATATTGTTCTTATGTCGTATGTAGGCGTGGTCCATCACGTACGTGTCGTGGCTGACGTGCATATTGTTCTCATGGCGTATGTAGGCGTGGTCCATCACGTACGTGTCGTGGCTGACGTGCATATTGTTCTCATGTCGTATGTAGGCGTGGTCCGTCACGTACGTGTCGTGGCTGACGTGCATATTGTTCTCATGGCGTATGTAGGCGTGGTCCATCACGTACATGTCGTGGCTGACGTGCATATTGTTCTTATGTCGTATGTAGGCGTGGTCCGTCACGTACGTGTCGTGGCTGACGTGCGTATTGTTCTCATGTCGTATGTAGGCGTGGTCCATCACGTACGTGTCGTGGCTGACGTGCATATTGTTCTCATGTCGTATGTAGGCGTGGTCCATCACGTACGTGTCGTGGCTGACGTGCGTATTGTTCTCATGTCGTATGTAGGCGTGGTCCATCACGTACGTGTCGTGGCTGACGTGCGTGCTGCTGCTGTGGTCGTGCGCGCTCTGGATGCTCCGCGACCGCCGCAGGTACACCATGATGTCGTCGCCGTGGCTGGTCGCCTACGGCAACCTGCTGCTCCTGCTGCAGTACATCTACAGCTTCCCGGCAGTCGATCCCATCCCTGGGATGTTCATCCGGAAGGACGTCCCCTTCAAAGAGCTGGCCTCCAAGGTACACTGCAGTCACAGATACTACACAATGTCTGTCCCCTGTTCAAAACCCACCCCCACTCTTTGGCTGAGAGTGGGAGCTGACTACCGTCTGTCTACTCTGGTCCATATCTGGTGGCGGGGTACGTGCCCTGCTCGAAGGACCATATCAAATATCTTTGGCTAATAAATGAGTCTGCTGGCTATACGTACGTATACAGCCCTACACCATCATACCCATTAGAGCACTAGGACCAGACAGGATAGCAGTATCAAGGTAGTTTATTCATGTAGTAGGCTTTGTACAGATGATTAGGACACGATGGCAATGATGGTGGTGGTGATGAATGCTGATTTTAACTGAACAGGGAAATAGTCCGGCAGCCGACAGGCTTCTTGTGGGAAATTTGGTATATAGTCTTTTTTTATTGGCCTAAAATATTGTCTATATACATACATTCATTAATCCACTTGCTGACCGGCTGTGTATACACGTCCTTGCCATACAATGTGTTACAATAATATATAAATTCAGCCCCTGCCAGCGATTTTTCATTTTTCATATCTTATAAAAAAAAGGTTTTCTCTGTGCTTCCGTGAAAAAAAAAACTGATGACAGCATTCCTGTTACAGATCGTGTGTCTGTTGACGTTCTGGGCTCTGCTGCGTCAGAAGCTGACAGAGAAGAAGGAGAGACAGACAGAGAGACAGACGGATGGACACCTGGCCACCATCACTGTCCACAGCGAAGGTAAGACACCCGTCTCCTTCTCACACTGTCTGACTGACTGTCTACAGCCCTGGTGTCTCAATGTCGGGTCCGGGTACCACCTTGAGAGGGCCAGGTTTTTTGTTTTGTTTTGTTTAGTTTAGTTTATTTGATCATCCTTCAGTTTCAGATACAATATTTAAAGACAATGAATGGAAGCTGTTACAAAAACAAAACAAAAACATGAAGATGATCAAAAGGAGTAGGCAGAAGCTAAAAGCTTATAAATACCTATCCTACTTACAACAGAACATGACGTGCATATTGTTCTCATGTCGTATGTACTGTAGGCGTGGTCCATGGCTGACGTGCGTATTGTTCTCATGTCGTATGTAGACGTGGTCCATCACGTACGTGTCGTGGCTGACGTGCGTATTGTTCTCATGTCGTATGTAGACGTGGTCCATCACGTACGTGTCGTGGCTGACGTGCGTATTGTTCTCATGTCGTATGTAGGCGTGGTCCATCACGTACATGTCGTGGCTGACGTGCGTATTGTTCTCATGTCGTATGTAGACGTGGTCCATCACGTTCGTGTCGTGGCTGACGTGCGTATTGTTCTCATGTCGTATGTAGACGTGGTCCATCACGTTCGTGTCGTGGCTGACGTGCGTATTGTTCTTATGTCGTATGTAGACGTGGTCCATCACGTTCGTGTCACAAAACAAAAGTCAGATACGAGAATTCCATCCATGGGGCCCTTACGGGACTTTAACTCTGAGAGTGTACAGATTGAACCAAATGGACCTCTACGGGTCCATTTGGTTTCATGTGTACACTCTTAGAGTTACAGACCCATAAGAGTCCATTTGGGGCATTTTTAAATATGTGTTCTAATTTGTGGAATTTCTTTTGATTTTTCTTTTATTTCTCCATGAAATTACTGGAAAATAAGTAATTGAATTTTGTTTTAAATACATGAAAGGTTTTCCTTTTAAAATAATAATAATAATTCAAAACATGTAAGAAACAAAAAATAAGGGGACCCATAAAAATGTTCAGTGTTTGGGAGACACTTGTTTAGGCTACTCACACCGTGGTGTCTTGAATACGAGGATATTGTTTTTGTTTGTATAACATTCCTTTATCTTACACCGGTGAATGAAGAATCCAAAAATCAAGACGATGCTCAAAGTAAACAGAGGTAGATATGCTATTAACAGCAGCAAAACTATACAAATAATCGAATAATATAAACTCACAAAACAACAACCCTCAAAGTCTTGTCATAGCCCCTGGTGGGCTACAGACATTTTAAATGACCAAATTTACCCACCGATGTTGTATAACTAATAATATTAGTAATAATAACGGAAAAATTACCATGAATGACGCCGAAATTGGCGCTGCGATTGGCCGTCGTGATTGGCTGGAAGGTGTGCTGTTATTGGCTGAGCATCGCATAACGGGTGTGGCACAGGGAAGTGGCAGATATTCCACGCTCAATTTTTTAGGACGGAATTTGCGCCCAAATGTGTAAGTAGGTTAATGTACAGTATCTGTTAACCTACTCAAGTAGGTTTTACTGACAGAGGAAAGAGGATAGAGGACAGATCCCGGACGCTCCTTCTCCTGGGTGAAATGTACTCACAATGCACTCATAGATATCATATCCCCAAACCGTTATGGACTAGTAATACTAATTAAGACTGGGTTGCGTTTTCTCCTTCAGGTCACCTCCTCCAGAAAGGGGAGGTGAGCTCCCAGCAGCAGGAGGAGGAGGTGCTACCGGGAGCAGCGGCGCTAGGAGTGCACGGGATGGAGGAGCTGGTTGCCGTGGTGACCAGGATGTTTGTGAAGTACTGGATCTACGTGTGTGGAACCATGTTCTTCTTCGTCAGCTTCGAGGGACGAATGGTCATGTACAAAATCATCTACATGGTGATGTTCCTGGGATGTACTGCACTATACCAGGTATACATCATTAATATTACTACGACTACTACTACATCTATTTGACCTATAAAGGATTCCAGAGAAAACTGTTCTCCAAACAGTGGATTGGGACCCGTTTGTGCATCACAGAACCATTTACTTGAGGCACAAAATTAGCTTGAGGCAAAAAAATAAGTCATATCCGAAACATAAACCTTGCAATGGCACGGCCAAAAAAAACGCTAATTTTATTAGAATCGGAATCTGGGATTAGAATCCGAGACATAAGCAGACAAAGAGTCAATGGGCGCGGCCATTTCGATTTTCGAGTCATGGATTGTATACATCGCACTAGCATTCCAGACGGTTTTATTTGATAAGACATGTGTAGACGTCTTTAGCACTGGTATATTCAGTGATTTCACTTAATTTAAATATCACTTATTTTTTTGTTTTGTTGTGATAATCCTTCCTACTATAGAGGCTCATATAAGGAGTTCCTCCCTGTCGTTTTTGGCTAGGTGGTCAAGCCTTCATCCAATCAGGATAGAGAAGGGCCTTCCGCCAATCACGACCGAGCGGGGGCGGGCCTTGGTGTGTGTGCTGTTGGCCTGTCGCGTGTCCCCCCACTGTAGTGTGTGCATGTGCACGTCTTGTTACCGGGACGGACCAGGGGGTTTTCCAAATCACCCAAATCACTGAATGCTCCTTTAAGTAGCTAACATGTGTCACGCATGTCTATGTCTTTGTGTCTCTCCGCAGTTAAACTACCAGCGTTGGCGCAGCATGCTGAGGTATTTCTGGGTTGCCGTGGTGACGTACTCCATGTTCGTCCTGATCTTGGTCTACACCTTCCAGTTCCCCAACTCCCCTTCCACCTGGAGCTATTACACTGCACTGTCTACACACAGGTCTGTCTGTCCGTCCGTCCGTCCGTCCGTCCGTCCGTCTGTCTGTCTGTCTAATGAATGAACAAGCAGTCAGTCCATGGTTGGCATGGCTAGGGTCTGTGATAATGAATGAACAAGCAGTCAGTCCATGGTTGGCATGGCTAGGGTCTGTGATAATCCATCGTACATCATACAGGGGTTGACACTAATGGTTGCCCGACTCCCCGTGGCAAGTAAATAAAACGTTTGGGCAAGTGGAATTTGCTGCCAGGTTGCCCGACGGGCAAGTACATTCCGTCTTAATTTAATATTATTGGCTATTCATGTACATTTAGAAGTTGCACTTTGTAAAAGTGCAACTTTGTAAAACACTTTGTAAAAGTGCAACTGCTAGTTGTACATGAATAGCCAATACTATTCACTCAGCAGTTATCGATTTGATTTAACATTCTTTTGTTTTACAAGTGCACATTTTACCAACCATATGGATTTGCTTTTCGGGAAAGTGAGCATGACCTTTGGGCGAGTAGAACATGACCTACAGGCCTGACATGACCTGTATAGGCTACACTTGCCTGACAGGCAAGAGTCTCTGAGACCTTAGTGTCAACCCCTGTCATATACAGTATATACAGAAGGTACTGTACACGTATTGTATGGAGAGAAGGCCACACATTGCCACTGCTGTTGTATCCTATACTGAATCACCTGGCAGTAAGGAGCCCCCACCGGGAGGATGTAGTCCTAGAGGGACACAGGTAGGACACAGACCTATAACAGAGATCTCCATATACAGTACGTGCACAAAAGGGGACCATGAACCTCCATCATCTGATGAGCGGTCTCAGAACGTTTTCTCCAGATGTCCTGACTCTCTGAACTCTCTGCGTTAGTTCGGAAAGCCTTTGCGAACCATACGTGTTTTGTTGTTTCCCGACATCGGAAGGAGCACGTGTTTGTTCTCCTGGCACTATCGTGTCCGGTTGTTTACAATAAGCAAGAACAAAATACATGGTAATACATCAAAACTAGATATGTCCAGATACTGTATCGGTATCGGAAAAGTATCGGATCGGCCCTTATTTGGTCATATCTTCTGTTCAGGTTAGAGGATCTTGGCTTGGAGAAGTTTTCAGTTCCTGTGCTGTTCAGCAGAATATTTCTCCCTGCTGCATTCCTATTGGTCAGTACTCAGTACACACGAACGCATGCATGCACACAATATATATTTTTTCTGTTTTCCTTATCCCGTTCTTTAATTGTGTGTGTGTGTGTGTGTGTGTGTGTGTGTACCATAGGTGTGTATTCTACATCTTCATTACTTCCACCAGCCGTTTCTTGACCTGACAGACCTGAAGACTGTGGTGGACACGCACAACAGTACTGTTACTAGGTAACACACACACACACACACACACACACACACACACACACACACACACACACACACACACACACACACACACACACACACACACACACACACACACACACACACACACACACACACACACAGTCATATCATAACTAGTCAGATCTGGCCCAGAATAAGCTATATTATTTCAACTGGTGAAGACATCCTGGAAATTACGTAAAGATCATCCCCATGCTGGGTAGGTTGAAAACGGGTCTCTCTCTCTCTCTCTCTCTCTCTCTCTCTCTCTCTCTCTCTCTCTCTAGGCTGGTTCATTCGGAGGGGAGTCTAGCCGATCTGTCATTGGTCAAACCTCCCCGTCCGGAGGAGGAGAAGGAGGAGAAGGAGGAGGAGTTAAAGAGCGGAGGAGGAGATGAGAGGAGGACAGAAGGAGAGACGGAGAGAGAGGAGAAGGAGAGAGAGGAGGAGAAGTGGAGAGACGAGGATGGGGAGGAGGATGAAGACTCCTGCATGTTTGGCCAGGAAACCCTGTCTGATCGGATCATAGGTCATTCATTCAGTCATTGTACTTTACCACGGTCTAATGTCCATGATTATATTTTGGAGAACAGGAAGGCTGGTATCAACCACTATATGTTTCTAAAAGATTAATTTTGATCACAATTTTTGTCATGTCAAATGTTTTAGTTTTAGTCTAGTTTCAGGTTAGTTTATCATACGATTTTAACCTACAGTTGATTTAGTCGACTGAAATGTGTTTTTGCCTGATTTAGAATGCTGATTTGAAACAGCCGATCTACAGTGTGAGTGCAACACCAAGCATAACCAAGCATAAGATGTCTTGTCTTTCTCAGCTACAGTATTATGGATCTCTTCTCCAGCACCACCGTTTCTTTGTCTAGTTTTCATTTGTTGACTTAATTGTTAGTCTAGTAGCCAGCCCATAGAGCCCCATTGTGAACCCGGACATGTTGAGTACACCAAGGTTTTATGTTAGAAATGTTTAGTATGGGTCCCCAGCATGTAGAAACTGCCGGATGCTAACTTGCATATGTTGAGCAATTGGCATAATATGTGACCATACCAATTACAACCTATAGAATGCTTTATGTAGCATGTGACATGTCAAACTAGGGGGTTTTCATGATGCTGCATTCCAAGCATTGCAAAAAAACACTCATTGGGCTAAAAACGGCCAATGCCGTCATCAGAAATTGATGATGTCAGCACATTTGGGCAAGTGGGCATGGCCGTTTTAAGCCCAATGAGTGTTTTTTTTTGCAAAACTAATGCTTGGAATGGATTCAGCTTCATGAAAACCCCCTAGTTTGACACATCACATGCTAGATAAAGCATGATGAAATTTTGAATAGTTTGCCTTCTATAGGTTGTTAATGGTATGGTCACATATTATGCCAATTATGAAAATTGCTCAACATATGCAAGTTAGCATCCGGCAGTTTCTACATGCTGGGGACCCATACTAAACATTTATAACATAAAACCTTGGTGTACTCAACATGTCCGGGTTCACTTTTTGGCTACTAGGCTATGTCAGTATATTTAGTATATAATCGGGGGTGAAAGTGGCTTGAAGTTCTTGCCGGAACTCCCAGAGATTTAAATAAGGAACACATCCCACCGTGCGGCCCAAAACTTTCGGGTCAAAAATCCGGGTCAAAACGTGCGGTAAAGGTTGGGGTCGGACTAATGAGCAGTTGGACCAGTGCCACGCTACCCAAAACCCCCCGAAATGCATAGAAAACTGCATTTTGGCACAGTTATTATTATTAAGTGTGGCAACCAGACTATAGTAATTGTCACACTTTATTTGTTGTTGCCGAACATGTTTTAATGTCCATAATGAAACATTTCTTTATTCTGTTGGCCCAGACCTGCGTTCCTCCTGGAGGTTGGTGGTGGATCGTCTGTCGGACTTGTTCCTGCGTCTCGTCATGTCTGTCCAGAAGCTGCAGTGCCTCGTCTGGTGGCTCCTGGAACTGCACATCATAAAGCTCATCTCCATTTACATCATGTGGCTGTCTGTCAGAGAGGTACAGGCATGCGCACACGCACGCACGCACGCACGCACGCACGCACGCACGCACGCACGCACGCACGCACGCACGCACGCACG
>NC_136801.1:32291308-32443808 GCF_951216825.1 Electrona antarctica
TCCAAAGTGTAGGGTCAGATGCATGATCGTTTTATACAGGACAACACATTTCGGCCATCAGCCCTCAGCTAGCGTTGACTTTGTATCATCTCTGAAGAATTAAGGCTGTTTGTCTGCATGGCATTTTGCCTTTCTACTCTTCTAGGACCTTGAACATTAGAACATTTTGCCTTTCTACTCTTCTAGGACCTTGAACATTAGAACATTTTGCCTTTCTACTCTTCTAGGACCTTGCACATTAGAACATTTTGCCTTTCTCTTCTTTTAGGACCTTGAACATTAGAACATTTTGCCTTTCTACTCTTCTAGGACCTTGAACATTAGAACATTTTGCCTTTCTCTTCTTTTAGGACCTTGAACATTAGAACATTTTGCCTTTCTACTCTTCTAGGACCTTGAACATTAGAACATTTTGCCTTTCTACTCTTCTAGGACCTTGAAGAGTAGAACATTTTGCCTTTCTACTCTTCTAGGACCTTGAAGAGTAGAACATTTTGCCTTTCTACTCTTCTAGGACCTTGAAGAGTAGAACATTTTGCCTTTCTACTCTTCTAGGACCTTGAACATTAGAACATTTTGCCTTTCTACTCTTCTAGGACCTTGAAGAGTAGAACATTTTGCCTTTCTACTCTTCTAGGACCTTGAAGAGTAGAACATTTTGCCTTTCTACTCTTCTAGGACCTTGAAGAGTAGAACATTTTGCCTTTCTACTCTTCTAGGACCTTGAAGAGTAGAACATTTTGCCTTTCTACTCTTCTAGGACCTTGAAGAGTAGAACATTTTGCCTTTCTACTCTTCTAGGACCTTGAACATTAGAACATTTTGCCTTTCTACTCTTCTAGGACCTTGAACATTAGAACATTTTGCCTTTCTACTCTTCTAGGACCTTGCACATTAGAACATTTTGCCTTTCTCTTCTTTTAGGACCTTGAACATTAGAACATTTTGCCTTTCTACTCTTCTAGGACCTTGAACATTAGAACATTTTGCCTTTCTCTTCTTTTAGGACCTTGAACATTAGAACATTTTGCCTTTCTACTCTTCTAGGACCTTGAACATTGGAACATTTTGCCTTTCTACTCTTCTAGGACCTTGAAGAGTAGAACATTTTGCCTTTCTACTCTTCTAGGACCTTGAAGAGTAGAACATTTTGCCTTTCTACTCTTCTAGGACCTTGAAGAGTAGAACATTTTGCCTTTCTACTCTTCTAGGACCTTGAACATTAGAACATTTTGCCTTTCTACTCTTCTAGGACCTTGAAGAGTAGAACATTTTGCCTTTCTACTCTTCTAGGACCTTGAAGAGTAGAACATTTTGCCTTTCTACTCTTCTAGGACCTTGAAGAGTAGAACATTTTGCCTTTCTACTCTTCTAGGACCTTGAAGAGTAGAACATTTTGCCTTTCTACTCTTCTAGGACCTTGAAGAGTAGAACATATTGCCTAGAATATGGCAAATGGGCCCCAGCCTAATTTACAGTACGCTAATAAGACGTAGCCTAACAAGGTGTTCTTTGTATCGAGTTAGACAATAAATAATATGTTTATTATTTAATGTCTATTAGACAGTAAAACGAACACAGTTAGTACTCTATACCCTAAGTATACAGTACACAATAAGTCCTGCATAGTATAGGCTAATAAGGAACCAGATAATACGTAAAAGCATAATTAGAAACAACGTTCTTTATTATGCTTTTAATTTATATTATTTACACTTAATTGCTGGGACATTAGGGCATATTAGAACATATTTGTATTGCATATTGTACACAATCATCCTTCCTTTGTCATGGAAGCTGCATGTACATTATACAATTATGCTATTAGGCATTTCCATTAGAAATAAATA
Source organism: Electrona antarctica (assembly GCF_951216825.1). Lineage (NCBI taxonomy): Eukaryota > Metazoa > Chordata > Actinopteri > Myctophiformes > Myctophidae > Electrona > Electrona antarctica. Next base: position 32,293,159 of record NC_136801.1, read on the forward strand.
ATATGTTCTTTATTCTGCATTTATTTCATAATGTCCACGTACTTGCGGGGCATTATAGCATTATAGTAAGTCAATTAGGCTGCAACCGTAAAATGCTATGCAGACGATCACTGTTCTATTGAAACACTTCACCAGGATATAATTCAACTGTACTGAACGTTTAATGTGTGTGTGTGTATGTGTGTGTGCGTGTGTGCGTGCGTGCGTGCGTGCGTGCGTGCGTGCGTGCGTGCGTGCGTGTGTGCGTGCGTGCGTGCGTGCGTTTGTAGAGTATCCATGGAGACGTTCAGGGTGGGATTCTAACGTGATTAAATGGTTGTTCCTCCCCGATCACCTGACGCCTCCAAATGCTCTGTTCCTGCTCTGTAAGAATTATAATAATACAATAATAACAACAATAATAATAGTAACATATAGCTATATTTAACGTATATTTCATTGTATTCCAGATGACTTTGTGCTGCTGCTAGCGGCCTCCATACAACTCCAGGTGTTCGAGGAGGAACAGGAGTTGGCGGTTCGACTCCTGGCTGGAGACAACAATGAGTTGCACAGGGAGGATGACGGGCAGGCCTCTGAGCCAATCAGCGAGCTCCATTTAGACCACGCCCCTGACTTCATACGCTGCAGGTCTGTCTGTCTGTCTGTCTGTCTGTCTGTCTGTCTGTCTGTCTGTCTGTCTGTCTGTCTGTCCGTCTGTCTACCTTTGATTAATGTCTTTCCACGTTGATTCAAGAAATAATGGCCACAGTAAGTTGTGTGTGTGTGTGTGTGTGTGTGTGTGTGTGTGTGTGTGTGTGTGTGTGTGTGTGTGTGTGTGTGTGTGTGTGTGTGTGTGTGTGTGTGTGTTACAGGACCTATCTGGACATGATGAAAGTGTTTGTGTTCAGTTACCTCTTCTGGTTCGTACTCACCATCATCTTCATCACTGGAACCACCAGGTACACGCACGCACACACACACACACACACACACACATACACACACACACACACACACACACACACACACACACACACACACACACACACACACACACACACATAGTCCTCTGGTTCTTGTATTCTGGCACCGCTGAGCGATAACTGTTGCTGTAGTTGATCAATTCCCTCTGAAAGTGATCACACCGCACCCATGGTCCCATCTATATTATTTTACAATGTATCAATGTGTCCAGTAGAGGGCAGTGTGACACTTCTGAGAGGTGAACGCTGCGGGAGTAAACATCTAAATAAATCAGCCCTACTGTACTGTACTGTACTGTACTGTACTGTACTGTACTGTACTGTACTGTACTGTACTGTACTGTACTGTACTGTACTGTACTGTACTGTACTGTACTCACCTTTTCAACTACAACAGAATATTTAGCTACAGGCTAGTACGGGCGGGGACTATCGTTTAGGAACAGTTGAGTTGGAAACATTTTTAAAACCACATACTGTAGTGTATGTATAATTTTCCATTCCACGACAAGGGCGATTACGATATTATCGTAATCGCCCTTGTCGTGGAATGGATGGCTGCTTAAGCCCAACGTAAAGCTTCATCAATTAACCTTTATTGATTCGATAAATCAAGTGCAGCTCAATGTACTTCACAGAAGCATTTTTAGACAGATAAAGGGAATACATCAAAAATACATTCAAACACAATGCAGAAACCAGAAAGCAAAAGCAATTAGTACAGGCAATCTATGGAAAAAAGGGGTCAACTTTTTTTGTTTCATAAACATGTCAGTACTAACAACATATCAATGGTCATCACAAATGTGATGGTTATCACATTTGGACAAGTGGCTATGGCCGTCTTCAGCCCAAGGATTGTTTTTCGTGCAAAAAACAAATGCTTGTAATGGATTCAGAATCATGAAAAAACCCTAGTTTGACATGTCACATGCTACTTAAATCAGAATTACATTTTGAGAATATTTGCCTTATATATGGTACGTCACCTATTCTAGCAATTTTCAATATGTTCCACTACTGGGATTTCTTAGGACTTTTGATATAACTACCGGTAATATATTCATGAAACAAAAAAGGTTTCTGTTGCAATTCGTTTGAGGTTAAACCCTAAATTGCCTGTAATAAATCATCACCGTTGTTGTCGCCGTCTTTTAGGATCAGCGTGTTCTGCTTGGGCTATCTGGTTGCCTGTTTCTACTTCCTGCTGGTGGGCGGAGACTTGCTGCTCAAGCCAATCAGATCCATCTTGTTGTACTGGGACTGTCTGATTGGCTACAACGTCTTCGTCATCACCATGAAGAATATACTGTCGGTGAGACACGTGCGCGCACCGGTGCTGAACAGTAGCTGTAGTTAATCATTGTAAATAGTTCATTTTGAATCGATTCCTCTAAATACTGTCTGTCTGTCTGTCTGTCTGTCTGTCTGTCTGTCTGTCTGTCTGTCTGTCTGTCTGTCTGTCTGTCTGTCTGTCTGTCTGTCTGTAGATCCTAGCTTGTGGCTTCATAAAGTCTCTAGTTGTGAATCACTGTTGGTTGATTCAACTCTTCAGCCTTGCGTGTACAATCAGAGGATATGATAAGCGTATGTACCTACCATCTGCCTACCTACCTACCTACCTACCTACCTACCTACCTACCTACCTACCTACCTACCTACCTACCTACCTACCTACCTACCTACCTACCTACCTAGCTAGCTAGCTAGCTAGCTACCTACCTACCTACCTACCTACCTACCTACCTACCTACCTACCTACCTAGCTAGCTACCTACCTACCTACCTACCTAGCTGCCTGCCTGCCTGCTTGCCTGCCTGTCTACCTGCCTACCTACCTAGCTAGCTACCTATCTACTACAATTGCCTGCTGTACTTGCCTGCCTGCATGCATGCCTACCACCTACCTAATTGCCCACCTATTTTAAAACTTCAACTTTTTTCACTGAGTCAATAGTTGTGTAGGCTATAGTTTTCATTCTACAGTAGCTATGTGCTGTCCTGAATGTTGTGAACCTGTGTAATATTCTGCCTCTTGGCCAGTGCATGTACAAGAGATTACAGATTAAATAGAAGTTATACTCCCTATCTAACTACCCATCTGCTTACTTATACCTGCCTGTCCGCCTAACTACATACATACCTACTTCCATGGTTGTGTGTGTATGTGTGTGTGTGTTTCCTAGCCAGCCCGGCGAGCAGTAAGCAGTGTGAGTTGCCTAGCGACCAGGCGGGGGTGATATGGGACAGTATTTGTTTCGCCTGTTTGCTGCTGCAGCGTCGCGTCTTCAAGAGTCACTACTTCATTCACGTTGTGATGGACAACAAGAACTCACAGATACTGGCCTCTAGGTACCGTACCGCAACACGCACATGCACGCACACACACACACACACAAACGTTTTATTGCTATTTTTTTTAAGTGATAGTTTGTTCAGATAATTGATTCTTCTGGCGTGTGTGTGTGTGTGTGTGTGCGTGTGTGCGTGTGCGTGTGCGTGTGCGTGTGCGTGTTTGTCTAGGGGTGCGGAACTGTTTGAAGCATCAACAGTGAAATCGGTCAGAGCCCGACTGGAAGTAGAGAAAAACTCTATGGACCTCCTCAAGAGACAGTAAGACACGCACACACACACACACACACACACACACACACACACACACACACACACACACACACACACACACACACACACACACACAGACACAGACACACACACACACGCGCACTCCCAAGCGGCCTCTCTACCTCCCACACCTGCGCATACGATTGCAAATGGCTTCATGTGGATTAAAGACTGGCGGTTTGCTCTGGCAGTCAGCCAAACAGATAAAATGAAAACGATGTTTTGAACTGGGTTTTTTTTCAGGATGGAGAGAATTAAGTCTCGTCAAAAAAAGTTCAGAAGAGGAAAAGAAAGATTGATGACGTCACATACGGATGGTAAGATATGATACACACACTGAATAGTGAATACTGAATAGCACTCTACACCAGTGGGGTCCGGGGACCCCCAGGGGTCCTTCAGGTGGTTCCAGGGGGTCCCCAGCAAAAGTAGTTAATTATAGCATCGCAAGTACCTGAATGTTTTGGAAAATATTGAATAATTTACTTATTTTCTTATTTATTTTTACACACATCTTCTCAACTCAACTCAAAATGTATTTATATAGCACATGTTACAACAATCAATAGTCGACCAAAGTGCTGTACAGGTTAAAAACAGGAAGGATAAACAAGAAAGGCAAAAGAAAGACAGATCCCTTTATGTCCTGGTGTTATCAAATATCTCATTGTGGTACGTTGATTTCTCTGATGTTTAGTCCTGCTGTTATCAAATATGTCATTGTGGTACGTTGATTTCTCTGATGTTTAGTCCTGGTGTTATCGACTTGTTCAACATGACAATATATTTATCTATATTAACAAAGCTGTGCGTGTGCGTGTGCGTGTGCGTGTGCGTGCGTGTGTTGCGCGTGCGTGCGTGCGTGCGTGCGTGCGTGCGTGCGTGCGTAGGTCAAGAACACAGGAAGGGGCGAGGCCAGAAGGACTGGTCGAGACCCTGGGCTGACCACGCTTCCAGTAGGTCACATGATGTCTGTCTGTCTGTCTGTCTGTCTGTCTGTCTGTCTGTCTGTCTGTCTGTCTGTCTTTCCTGCCTGTCTGATAAATTACAACATATGATGTGTGTGTGTGTGTGTGTGTGTGTGTGTGTGTGTGTGTGTGTGTGTGTGTGTGTGTGTGTGTGTGTGTGTGTGTGTGTGTGTGTGTGTGTGTGTGTGTGTGTGTGTGTGTGCGTGCATATCAGTGGTACGCAGTGGGAACTACTTCATGTTCGAGACGGACAGTGACGAAGAGGAGAACGAGGAAGAGGAGGAAGTGAAGCGGGCGGAGACTCCAGAGAAGTCGGCCTTCCAGGTGAGCTCACCGACTCACCGCCACGACACTGGCCTGTTTCCATGGCAACTGGATCCAAACAACAAGAAAATAATAGAAATTGATCATCATCATTTCATTTTTTTTTATTTTTTTTTATTCGCCCACTTTATCCCGATGATGGTTGGAGAGTGACTTTAACCCATTTAGGACTAAAGCCGTTTCTAAAAATGACTTTTTTCTGAATTCTTTAAAATATTAATTACAAAATTACAAAAATGTTATGCTGATAATATACTGTATATAGAACAACAAGAACCCCAAAAGGGGTTCATGTCCTGAATGGGAACTGGCTAGGGGTGTAACGATATAGTAACACACGATATAGTAAGAAAAATCGATTTTAATTTCAAGAAATGAACGCGTCAGGCCAGAGCCTATATGTGGCATGCGCCTGCCTGGACCACTAGGCCAGCGGGCGCCCCCTGAGCACTTTAATTATAACGACAACTCTAAAGGCCAATGAGAGGCGGGAGATTTTTTAGGACCCGCGTAGAAGTTGAGGGGCGTAGACGCAATCGAGCGCGGTCCCGTGAAACTTGTCGCGCCCGTGCTCGTTTGTGCGGATGTGGTCAGCTTTTTTTCCACGCTATGTGTTTGCGTCAGACTGCATGAGACCGTAGCACGATCCCCGCTGATCCAAGCGAGAACGCCTGTGTCACGCGCTCCCCGTCTGAAACAGCCTTAACTCTATCATTCACCATTGAAATTGTTTTATAGTTGGTGTGAACTCTTAAACCTGTGTGTCTGTCTGTCCATCTGTCTGTGTGTCTGTCTGTCCATCTGTGTGTGTGTCTGCCTGTCCATCTGTCTGTGTGTCTGTCTGTCCATCTGTGTGTCTGTCTATTAGTTTGTGTATCATGCTTGGATAACAGACTCCAAAACGGCTCTGAGAGCTCGGAACCCGAGACGCAAGACAAGGAGAAAGGAGACGAGGAAAGAGGGTGCGAGCAGCAAAGGAGACATGCAAGGAGGTAAGGAGACCTTGTCGGGTCTCTGCTCTACACGTAAAGTTATGTCTTGAGACAACTTGTTGGATTGGATTGGATTGGATGGGATGGGATGGGATGGGATGGGATGGGATGGGATGGGATGGGATGGGATGGGATGGGATTGGATTGGATTGGATTGGATTGGATTGGATTGGATTGGATTGGATGGATTGGATTGGATTGGATTGGATTGGATTGGATTAACCACTGTTACTGAACAAACAACATACTGTAGCAACGATTACTATCTGAATATAGAGCGTTTTAGAGCTTTAACCTTTTCTCACACACACACACACACACACACACACACACACACACACACACACACAAACCTAAACAATACCCATATATCACTTACATTACCTTTGACAGTGTACTGACGACGTAAGCCAATATTTTGCACTGTGTGTAATGGCTCTATTTGTCTCCTAGACACTGGAGTCATTGAAGAGGAGCAGGAGGAGAGAGAGGATGAGGAGGAAGAGGAGAAACGGGAGGAAGATGAGAGAGACGATGGTCCAGGTGATTGTGTTCACCACAGCCTTGGTTTCGTCGACTAATACTATGACGGAAAACGTTCGTCGACTATACCTTTTTTCACTGAGGAAAACTCAATTAAAACTAAATAGAAACTATAAGCTATGATGACAAAAAATAAGACTAAATATTCTGAGAATTTCGTCGACAAATAAAAACTAGAATTGTAGGGAAATTGTAGCGGAGAAGAGATCCAGTGGAACTAAAAGAAGACAAGTAATTTTTTCTGTTTGGTTGCGTGCAGGTGTTATTGTGCTCTGAAAATAGCAGATCTACAAGCTTACAACTGTTTGTTTTGGAGAGGTTTTAAGTTCCTTCAGAATATTTATCCTTGTTGCATTCCAATTGGTCAGTACACACGCATGCACGCTAGTGCTTTTTTTTTTTTTTTTTTAAGATATGTCTTTGCGGCTTACGCCTTTTATTGGTTTTTGAAGGGACAGACAGTAGGCTGACAGGAAACGGGAGAGAGATGGGGGAAGACATGCAGTAAAGGCCGTGTTGGGATCGGGAGTCGAACCCGCGGCACACTGCGACTGGATTACCAGTCGGGTGTCCAGACGGTTACGCCACCGCCTGGGCCACGCTAGTGCTTTAAGCAACTAGTCGACTATTCAACGACTAGTAAATCCACTAGTCGACCTTGTTGGTACTAGTTGACTAGTTGATTTTTTATTTTTTTTAGGCCTCAAGATCAGCTATATTATAGTTATAGTCACCAAATGTACACAGTTTTTAAATGTACAACTATTGTAAAAAGAAAAGAAAAAAAACTAGTCGACTAGTAAAAAGTGAAAGCCCTAATGCACGCACACAACCACTGTTTTATTTTATTTTTTCTTATCATTTTCTTATCCTTTTCTTTAATTGCGTGCGTGCATGTGTCTGTGTGCGCGTGCGTGTGTGTAGACACAGTGCTGGGTCGCGTCTCCAGCGTGTTTAGGTTCTGGGTGGTGTTGTCGTCGGCCGTTCTGGAGTCTGTGACGTCCTGGGTGAACTCTCTGTGTCTGGAGCACACGCACATCTCTACCGTGCTGCGGATCGAACGCACTATGTTACAACAACAGTACAGACAGGTACGCAACATCTACACAAACACGCTCACACACACACACACACACACACACGCACGCATGCATGCACGCACGCACCGTCGCAACACAATATCTACACAAGAGCAACACACCCAAATCTCTACCATACACTGACACCACGCTTGACAGGAACTCCCAAAAACGTCACATCCGGTTTTAGCCTGGGGTAAGAATTTTCTATGGCTGCCAATGCAACTTGGTCCAATCCTTAATCACATACGGACAAACATCTATGCCGATGCTATCTAACTTGCGGAGGTAGCGTGCCTTGTCCACGGGCAACAGATCTTTCAACGTATGGCATTGCAAATACGTTTGATAATCTCTACTCTGCTCAATATTGTTTTGAAAATGCCGCAAATTGCATTGCAGTGAACGAGCGCAAATCACAACTTCCCCCGGTTGTGGGCGGAGTCACAGTTTGAGGCGCTGTTTACGCGCCGTGGTGTCAGTGTATAGAAAGCTGCATCTTAACACACTGACTGCTATTGACGTATATACGTGTTTACATCTGTTGTCTGCGATTGGCGTATATATATGTTTTTTAGTGCTTTATATGGATCTGAAACGGCACCGCTAAAAACAACTTTTTCCCCTGAGCCGGTTGCTAGGCAATGTCTTTCTGTCCCCTGCAAGCACGGTACGTGCTCGCGCATGTGTAGACTACTAAAATAGGAACTTCTCTGGCTCTTATCTCGAAAACTACGCCGATGTCCGTTGTGCTTATCAGACATCCGAGGTTCGTATCTGATTTCTGATTTTTCATCACACCTCGATCAAAATATAATCATTTCTTCAATGGAGGTCTTCGAGCCTCCTCCGAGTGGGGGCACTTGAGTAGTAATTCTGGCCCCGTGCAAGGTAATTACCACTTACCACCCGCAGTCAAAGTGTTAATAGAACAATACAGACAGGTACTAAATCAATAAGCTACAGTACAAGAGGCTGTGGTTTACTGTGCATTTTACCGTAGCTGAAAGGCGTAGGAATCCCGCTCTACGACGAACTCCACTTACCAGTTGAAAAAACGAATCATAAATGCTAATGCAGCATGGAGGGGAATGGAACTGGTCGGAATAACGTGTTCCTTCCACGCGCTACGTCCGGCCAGGGAAATTCCCCCCTATCGGGTGAAAAGAAGCAGCTTGGACTCCTCATGCATAGAAGGAGGCATGAGGTCAGTCCGCTGCCCCACCCAGGTTGGCAGAGGAAGTGTAGCGCCCAGGATTACATTAGATAATTGACACTGGGTGAAAAAAACTGGGTTGCAAAATCGTGGGATAAAAAATTTAAAAAAATAAAAAATGCTAATGCATCCATGGAGTGGAACAATGGATATTGTAAACAACTTTTTATAATCTATACCATTGTTGTTGTTGTTAATATATTGCTCATTTTTACCAGGGCAACATACCATCAAGAGAGAGTATCCATGGTTACTACCGACTTCATATGTTGAAGTCATCGAGGGAGGCAGGCTTGGACTACACTACTCTTGAGGCAGAGGGGCAGATGGACTACACTACCCATGAGGCAGAGGGGCAGATGGACTACACTACCCATGAGGAAGACTGCCAAACAGACTACACTACCCATGAGGAAGAGGGCCAAACAGACTACACTACCCATGAGGAAGACTGCCAAACAGACTACACTACCCATGAAGCAGAGGGGTTGAGGGACTACACTACCTATGAGGCGGAGGGACAAATTGACTACACTACCCATGAGGCAGATGGACAGATGGACTACTCTTCCCAAGAGACAGATGGACATATGTACTACACTACCCATGAGGCAGATGGACAGATGGACCGCTTTACCCATGAGGAAGAGGGCCAAACAGACTACACTACCCATGAAGTCGAGGGGCAGAGGGACTACACTACCCACGAGGCAGAGGGGCGGACTGACTACACTACCCACGAGGCAGAGGGACGGTTACATTACGCTACCGAGGGACATACCACATTTGTAAAGGAGAGAGACGATATCACAGAGACAGGTTCACCACAGACCTGTAAAACTACAGGGACTGACATTAGAACTGCATCGACTGATCCTGGGTCAGCAGTAGATGTTCAATCGCAGACAATAGATATTCAGTCAGAGACAATAGAAGCTCAATCAGAGACAATAGAAGTTCAATCAGAGACAATAGAAGCTCAATCAGAGACAATAGAAGCTCAATCAGAGACAATAGACATTAAATCACAGACAACAGATCTTCAATCTGAGACAATAGAAGTTGCAGACGTCCAATTGGATGTCCTTTCAGACACAGCAGATGTCTCGGGTGAAGACACGTCCCATGCAGATTTCCCAGAATCCCCAGTGTCTAAGACCAGTCAGAGGCCACGCCGCAGACTCTTCAGGATGGAGGGAGTGGACTTGTCCTCCTCAACGGATGGACAACCGAGTAGACCAGAGAGGTGAGACCGTCCGTCAGTTTAGGAGAAATCATGGTTCAGTGGGACTTTAATAAACATAGGAAAACTGTCCAAAACTGAGGGGCGACTGTGGCTCAGGAGGTAGAGCAGGTCGTCCAATGATCCATGGGTCGGCGGTTCGAATCCCGGCTCCTCCTGTCTACATGTCGAAGTGTCCTTGGGCAAGACACTGAACCCCAAATTGCTCCCGATGTGCTGGTTGGTACCTTGCATGGCTTCCGCCGCAATCGGTGTATGAATGGGTGAATGTAATGCACAATCTATGTAAAGCGCCTTGGATAAAGGCGCTATATAAAAAAATGCACCATTTACCATTTATGTCCATAGGGACTTTAATAAACATAGGAAAACTGTCCATAGGGACTTTAATAAACATAGGAAAACTGTCCATAGGGACTTTAATAAACATAGGAAAACAGTCCATAGGGACTTTAATAAACATAGGGAAACTGTCCATAGGGACTTTAATAAACATAGGAAAACTGTCCATAGGGACTTTAATAAACATAGGAAAACTGTCCATAGGGACTTTAATAAACCTAGGAAAACTGTCCATAGGGACTTTAATAAACATAGGAAAACTGTCCATAGGGACTTTAATAAACATAGGAAAACTGTCCATAGGGACTTTAATAAACATAGGAAAACTGTCCATAGGACTTTAATAAACATAGGAAAACTGTCCATAGGGACTTTAATAAACATAGGGAAACTGTCCATAGGGACTTTAATAAACATAGGAAAACTGTCCATAGGGACTTTAATAAACATAGGGAAACTGTCCATAGGGACTTTAATAAACATAGGAAAACTGTCCATAGGGACTTTAATAAACATAGGAAAACTGTCCATAGGGACTTTAATAAACATAGGAAAACTGTCCATAGGGACTTTAATAAACATAGGAAAACTGTCCATAGGGACTTTAATAAACATAGGGAAACTGTCCATAGGGACTTTAATAAACATAGGAAAACTGTCCATAGGGACTTTAATAAACAGGGAAACTGTCCATAGGGACTTTAATAAACATAGGAAAACTGTCCATAGGGACTTTAATAAACATAGGAAAACTGTCCATATGGACTTTAATAAACATAGGAAAACTGTCCATAGGGACTTTAATAAACATAGGAAAACTGTCCATAATAAACAGGGAAAAAAGGTTCACCTGACTTTAATAAAAATTGGTCGGGGGACTTCAATGAACAGGAAAAACAGGAAGGGCTTGCCATACATAACAGATCTACAATCACAATGCATCATGATAGCAATAATTAGACCCCGCGGGGAAAGGGCTTAAATGGACACTTTTTGGAAGGATGTTAATGACGACTAGAAGATTTAGAACACGTTCCTGGGGTCTTTATGTGTGTAATATGTAGTTTTAGATATTTTAGATTTCCTCAGTGTCCATGATGTCATGGACCCTGGGCTCACTTCCTTCCTGGACTACAATTCCATAATGCTTTGGTTCACTGCTCCTCCTGTAGTCCAGGAAGTAAGTGAATATGTAAAACCACATATTACACACATAAAGACCCCAGGAAAGTGTTCTAAATATTCTAAACGTCATTAACGTAATTGTTTTTCCCAAAAAAGGTGAAGTGTCCATTTAAGCCGTCCATTTGTGTGCATTTTTGTAATTTTTTTTGCAAAAAGTGTGTCCCTTAAAGTGTCTTGCTCAGGGACACCTCGACACTTTGCCGGGACTGGGAATCAAGCATGGGACCTTCTGCTTTCCAGGCGGGCTTTCTACCCCCAACATGCAATGCCATTATAAATTGTGTACGGGGGGTAATGGTACTAATAAATGAATGAAACATAAGAAAAATAATGTAACATTTGAGGTAATGACATCAGCACCACAGTAATCACAGTAAAAACACTACTTCACCTGTCTGTCTGTCTGTCTGTCTGTCTGTCTGTCTGTCTGTCTGTCTGTCTGTCTGTCTGTCTGTCTGTCTGTCTGTCTGTCTGTCTGTCTGTCTGTCTGTCTGTCTCTGTCTCTGTCTCTGTCTCTGTCTCTGTCTCTGTCTCTCTCTCTCTCTCTCTCTCTGCAGTCAGTGCACAGCTACGTTCTCCCGCCAGGGGACTTCGGACAGCACCAGGGAGGAGTTGAACCAGCAACCTCTTCCTCCTCCCACCTCCTCCTCCCACCCTGGCCCTGAATCATCGCATCACTCACACACACATCACTCACACACACATCACTCACACACGCATCACTCACACACGCAGCAGCAGGACGCAGCAGCGGCGGACGGCGGCATGTGGAGCCCGTCGTGCGTGACCCCCTCCTCGCTCCTCTCGTCCCCTCTGCTCCTCCCCCCGTCCTACAGCCTGGCTCTGGGGCTAGATCTGCAAGACCACGGAGGGGACGCCGCCGCCATCGACTTCCTGTCTGAGCCCGCCACCTCCGCTTGCTGCTCGCCCCGGCCCACCCAGGAGCTAACCGCCAGCGAACTACTGAAGAGCAGGTGCGAACACGCACGCACAGTGCAGACACACACACACACACACACACACACACACACACACACACACACACACACACACACACACACACACACACTTTACAATTTAGGCATTTAGCAGACACTCTCAATCCAGAGCGACTATCAGTAAGCAAGAACATAAGGTCATCAACATCAAATGCGTAGAAATAGTCATCTAGGATCAGATAAGTAAACCAAGAACCTAATTCAACCTATCATCAATCTAGAAGTAGAATGTCTGTACATTGAAACTATAAACACTAGAGGATGCCGCACGCACGCACGCACGCACGCACGCACGCACGCACGCACGCACACACTAGGGCTGTCAAATACACAATCAAGCCTCCGATAAATTGGCTTTAGATAGATGTTCTATTGGTTAGGTATTAGTGTTGATAGTACAGTGGGTATTTATGTTGTTAGGCTTAAATTAGGTATGGTATTTTTAATCTGTAGGCAGTTGCATGTTTTTGTCATTTTGTTGTTGTGTGATGTCCGTAGTCCCATATATTTGTGTATATGTGGGACTACGGATGGAAATGAGCTTCTAGCTGAATCCGGCACGTTTGCATGAGATCGTGTTCAGTTGATTGGATTCTTGCACGTGTACTGAATGTCCATTATCCTTCACTGTCCCAACAAATAAACAAATCAAGTAAGTGAAGCAAGTACGCGTTGTGTCGTCATCATCATCGTACTTTGACTTGACTGTGATGTCATCTGTGATGTCATCAAACAGGATGTACTATGACGTGGAACTGGAGGAGTCAGATGGTTTCTATGGCAACCAGCCACAGCTGCTACAACTCTGCTATGCCCTCCACAACGTACTTGTTGCTAGGTAGGTAATGCTGCTCACTTTCTCCCCGGTTGACAAGGTCATTGTTTGACGTTGTAGTTTTTGTTGCTCAGTAATTCTCTTCTCTTCTCTTCTCTTCTCTTCTCTTCTCTTCTCTTCTCTTCTCTTCTCTTCTCTTCTCTTCTCTTCTCTTCTCTTCTCTTCTCTTCTCTTCTCTTCTCTTCTCTTCTCTTCTCTTCTCTTCTCTTCTCTTCTCTTCTCTTCTCTTCTCTTCTCTTCTCTTCTCTTCTCTTCTCTTCTCTTCTCTTCTCTTCTCTTCTCTTCCTCCCCTCCCCTCCCCTCCCCTCTCCTCTCCTCTCCTCTCCTCTCCTCTCCAGATCAGAGTCATTGTGTTATCTGGTGATCATATTGAACCACATGGTGTCATCCAGTTGCATCACCATGGTGCTGCCGGTGTGTGTGTTCCTGTGGGCCATGTTGTCTGTCCCACGGCCCACCAAGACCTTCTGGATGACTGCTATCATGTATACCGAGGTACCACACCTGCACGGCACGCACACACACACACACACAAGTACACATACCACACATATACACACAAGAACACGTACCACACGTGCACGCACGCATACACACAAGAACACAGTACGTGTTCTGGTGCGATGCATTGCGACCGTGTACTGTAGATCTGCTATTGTCACAAGATGTAATAATAAAGCAGTGGTTTTCAACCCTTTTCATATCAAGGCCCATTATTTATCCGGCATTTGTGTGCCGGAACACCATTTGATGACATTTCTCAGACCCGAGACTTCAAATATTTTGTTGATGAGATTTTGTACACAATTCCGTGCTGTATTGAGAGACAACAGGCAAATGTTGATCAAAAATAACAATTATTGGCCTGGGCCATAGTTTAGTGGTCCAGGCACCTTGGCTGGTAATCCAGTCTGGCAGTGTGCCGTGGGTTCGACTCCCGATCCCGACGGCCTTCACTGCATGTCTTCCCCCATCTCTCTCCCCATTTCCTGTCAGCCTACTGTCTGTCCCTCCATAAAATATATAAAATAACTATAAAAAAAAAACCCCGTCCACCAGTGGCATCATCGATGGGGAATCCAAGCTAATAGAAACTTTCTATTCCTGAAAAGTTGCAATGCGATAATGGAAGAAAAAAAACCTTACGGGTCAATTTGGTTTCATTTTGCGCTCTCAAGAGTTAAAGATCTATAAGGGTCCATTTGGTCCATTCTCCATCATTTAGCTGGGGGGGACCACCTGGAACCCCCTCAAGTGGTTGAAAACCACTGTTAATAAAGCACAACCTTGAAACTTGTCCGTCCTTCTGTCTGTCCGTCCGTCTGTCCGTCCTTCTGTCCGTCCGTCCGTCCGTCTGTCCAGGCTTCCATAGTGGTTTATGTTTATGTTTATGTTTATTACGGATCCCCATTAGTCCTCACTACAGTGAGGACTACTCTTCCTGGGGTCCGAACACTCATACAATCAATTTAAAACGTAATACAAAGTATTTTTTCATTACATAGTTAAAAACAAAACAAAAGAAAAACAATTGAAGCTTTCTGTCTTCATCAAAACCAGAAAATACACCACACTACAACAAATCTATACAACAACTTTACAAACATTGTATATCCCATCAACCGAATCAAACACTCACCAATCTAACCAAACACTATTTCTTTCCTAATCACTGCTGCCTTCAATTTCTTTTTAAAGCTTGATTTATTCTCTATATTAATAATATGAGGCGGGAGCTCATTCCAATGTGCTCCTGCTCTATACATTACTGTTCTCTTAAGTGCATTTGTTCTAGGTATCAAAGGTGGAGTAAAGTGACGACCAACAGCCTGTCTGGTGGCATAGCTATGTCTAGTATTGGTGGGTTGTATCTGTAGAAACAACTGTGTAGGTTTACCAGAATGATATATATTAAACAGAAATGTCACAAGGCTACAAGCCAACCTTTGATCCACTCTCATCCATGACAGGGCAGCATGCATCCACTCAACACTAGTTCTCCCAGAACAGTGCAGAGCGAGGCGTGCTGCCCTGTTCTGAGTGAGCTGAAGTTTTTCCAAATCCTTTTTTGAAGCACTAGACCAAATTGTTGGGCAGTAATCAAGACTGGACAAAACTAGTGATTGTAATACAAGTTTAACAGTTGAACTAGTCAACAGATGTGCTCCTCTTCTTATCATTGAAATGTTTCTACTCATTTTAGATACCATTTTACTAATTTGCATCGACCACGAAAGAGTTTCATCAATAATCACGCCCAACAACTTGGCCTCTTTAACCTGTTCAATAGCAGTACCTTGTAAAACCAGACTCAGTTCAGGATTAGATCTCAGCATATGTCTAGAACCCAGCATAATACTCTTTGTTTTTAAAACATTCAGTTTTAGCCTATTTTCAATGACCCAGTTAGAAACCAGCATTAACTCCTCTTGTAACAGCATATTAACAGAAACAGAATTTTCATTTGATACATACATTGTAGTGTCATCTGCATAGATTTCCATACATGCACTTTTTAGTACATGTGGTAAATCATTAACAAAGATTGAGTAAAGCAATGGACCTAGGCAACTTCCCTGGGGGACGCCACATTGAGGAGTCACAATCTCTGACAATGTACCATTAAACACTACACATTGTTGCCTGTTGACCAAATAACTTTTCATTAATTCAATAGCACTTTCTTTAAAATGATATGCCGATAACTTCCTGAGCAGCAACTCATGATCTATCACATCGAATGCCGCACTAAAGTCCAAAAGCACAGCACCCACCATTGACTTCTTGTCAATATTTTTAAGCCAGTTGTCAGTTAGCGCTGTGAGTGCTGTGCCTGTTGAATATCCAACCTTATATGCATGCTGACACTCAGAGTTAATGCTGTATTCTTCAAAATAACCTTGAATTTGTTGATATATAACTTTCTCCATCACTAACATCACAGGCTTCCATAGTGGTGAAGTATTTCTTCCAGTTCGGGTTCTTCCCGTTCAACCAGAACGTGGAGGTGGACCGCTCCAAGCCCTTCCACCCGCCCAACATCCTGGGAGTGGAGAAGAAAGACGGATATGTCTACTACGACCTGATCCAACTGCTGGCCCTGTTCTACCATAGAGCTATACTGAAGGTACAGACGCACGCACGCACGCACACATGCACGCACGCACACACGCACGCATTTTTGACCAATGAGACTGAGGCTGCGTTTTTTGTTACAGAGCCACGGGCTATGGGACAGGAATGTTGCCATGGAGGCCGACACCCCTCCTCACCATGGTGGGAACCCCTCCTCTGCCCAGCATCAGGAGGACTCCACTACCCATAAAGCCTTACAGCGACATCCCAGCAGGCGTGGACGCCTCGGCTCCGCCTCCCTGCGTTCACCAGCTGGTAAAAGTCTATCTGACATTCATGAACAAATCAGAACTCCATATTAACGGGGGCCTGGTGGCACAGACCCTGAGTTTGATTCCCGCTGTGAGCGCTGGGGGCGTGTTCTCTCCTCTGTGTCATCAGTGCCCATACCCTGGGTGGGGTTGGTCTTTCTGTGTGGAGTTTGCATGTTCTCCCCGTGTCCCCAGGTACCCTCACAAAAACATGCAGTAATCCTGGTCTCTAACTCTCTATACTGCCTCCCCCTGGCCAGCCCGGGCAGGGCACCTGATGGGAGGGGAAAGGAACTGTTTCATGGAATAACGTGTTCCTTTTTACGCGCTACGTCCAACCAGGGAAACTCCCTCCTGTCAGGTGAAAAGAAGCGTCTTGGACTCCTCATGGATTGAAGGAAGCATGAGGTCAGTCGTTGCTCTCCCCAGGTTGGCAGAGGGATTGTAGCGCCCAGGATTACATTAGACAATTGACACCGGGTGAAAATTTGACACTGTGGGATAAAAATTATTTAAAAAAAGGAACTCCATATTAACATATCCCATACATGTGTGTGTGTGTGTGTGTGTGTGTGTGTGTGTGTGTGTGTGTGTGTGTGTGTGTGTGTGTGTGTGTGTGTGTGTGTGTGTGTGTGTGTGTGTGTGTGTGTGTGTGTGTGTGTGTGTGTGTGTGTAGGTAGTGTATCTTCTCATAGGAATCTCAGTAAATCAGATCTACTTCTGGAGAAGCTGAGAGAAACCTTAATCAACATCAAAAACTACACTGTCAGCAGGTAACACACACACACACACACACACACACACACACACACACACACACACACACCGTGAATACATCAACATATGTGACCAGATTTGACTGAGAGCCTGCCATCGCGCAACCTCCAGCTTTTCACCAGAGGAGAAAACGTTTTTATTTTTTAATCCAAAATGAGTTAATGCACAGGCAGACTCTTCACATACTAGAGCATGTCTGAAATAAGTGTCAGAGCTGAAATCGACATGTAAATATGAAATAAATGCTTAAACATGTAGCTCAGTGTAATGTTAGAGTCCACAGAAGTGAACCTGTCAAGCCTGTTTTCTCAACCCGCTGTTTCTCTGCAAGACACTACTCTATAAGCCATATCTCCAAAACTGGTGGGTCAAACTGAACAACCAATATGAAAAAATATCAAAAGAAATCCAATGGCAGTCCCTCAGTCAAATTTAGCCACATATGAACACTGTGTCCCTCTGGAACTACACAGTTGTAGATTAACACTACGTTTGTAGCTCCATAACTTGCTACAATTGTGTGCCTGCGTGTGTGTTTCTAGGTGTGTGTTGGCCTACATTCCGGTGTCGGCGTTCTTCAGGGGTCTGATTGGTCCACAGGCGCGGGCGGTGACCGACGTCTACGTGGTCATGTTCCTCTCGGACATCGTCAACTTCATCGTCATCGTCTTTGGGTTCTGGGCCTTTGAGGTGAACACTGCACTACTGTCACTGTTAGTCGGCTGTTAGTCTTTGGGTTCTGGGCCTTTGAGGTGAACACTGCACTACTGTCACTGTTAGTCTACTGTTAGTCTTTGGGTTCTGGGCCTTTGAGGTGAACACTGCACTACTGTCACTGTTAGTCTGCTGTTAGTCTTTGGGTTCTGGGCCTTTGAGGTGAACACTGCACTACTGTCACTGTTAGTCGGCTGTTAGTCTTTGGGTTCTGGGCCTTTGAGGTGAACACTGCACTACTGTCACTGTTAGTCTGCTGTTAGTCTGCTGTTAGTCTTTAGGTTCTGGGCCTTTGAGGTGAACACTGCACTACTGTCACAGTTAGTCTGCTGTTAGTCTTTGGGTTGTGGGCCTTTGAGGTGAACACTGCACTACTGTCACTGTTAGTCTGCTGTTAGTCTTTGTGTTCTGGGCCTTTGAGGTGAACACTGCACTACTGTCACTGTTAGTCTGCTGTTAGTCTCTGGGTTCTGGGCCTTTGAGGTGAACACTGCACTACTGTCACTGTTA
Source organism: Electrona antarctica (assembly GCF_951216825.1). NCBI lineage: Eukaryota > Metazoa > Chordata > Actinopteri > Myctophiformes > Myctophidae > Electrona > Electrona antarctica. Next base: position 32,311,861 of record NC_136801.1, read on the forward strand.
GTCTGCTGTTAGTCTTTGGGTTCTGGGCCTTTGAGGTGAACACTGCACTACTGTCACTGTTAGTCTTTGGGTTGTGGGCCTTTGAGGTGAACACTGCACTACTGTCACTGTTAGTCTGCTGTTAGTCTCTGGGTTCTGGGCCTTTGAGGTGAACACTGCACTACTGTCACTGTTAGTCTGCTGTTAGTCTCTGGGTTTTGGGCCTTTGAGGTGAACACTGCACTACTGTCACTGCTGTTATTGTGTTACTGTGCTCAACGTCAATGTCCCAATTACTTTTTTGTAGGGGCATTCGATCCACGGACCACCATTTGATGAGATTTAGCCTCTCAGACCCAACACTTTGAAGATTTTGTTGTCATTGTATAGGATTTTACAACGATCAAAATAACATTTCTTCTACATTCTCTAATTGTGTAGACTTCTTGTAAATTAACTGACGCAGACCTTTTTAACAATTAACAATTATTTCACTCTTGAGAGTGTAAAATGAAACCAAATGGACCCGTACTGGTCCATTTGGTTTCATTTTCGCTCTCAAGAGTTAAAGATATAATAAGTGTCCATTTGGTTTATTTTTTTGTTTGTTTGTTTTTTAGAGAATATCTTGGTTATAATGACATTGAGTTGAGTTGACAGTGACAATATTCAAATTCTATTGTGTTATAATGTCACTTCCTGTTCTTGCCACAGAAACACTCTGCGGCTGCTGACATAAGTCAGTCTCTGTCAGAGGACCAGGTTCCTGAAGCCTTCCTGGCCATGGTGCTGATCCACTTTGGTACTGTCTGTCTGTCTGTCTGTCTGTCTGTCTGTCTGTCTGTCTGTCGCTATCATTGTTATTGACAGGTGTATATTTGATTATTTGATTGATTGATTGATTGATTGATTGATTGACTGACTGACAGCTACGGTGGTGATTGACAGGTACCGGTATATGTGTGTGTGTGTGTGTGATTGACTGACAGGCACCATGGTGATTGACAGGTATATGTGTGTGATTGACTGACAGGTATATGTGTGTGTGTGTGTGTGTGTGTGTGTGTGTGTGTGTGTGTGTGTGTGTGTGTGTGTGTGATTGACTGACAGGTATATGTGTGTGTGTGATTGACTGACAGGTACCATGGTGATTGACAGGTATGTGTGTGTGATTGACTGACATGTACCATGGTGATTGACAGGTATATGTGTGTGTGATTGACTGACAGGTATATGTGTGTGTGTGATTGACTGACAGGTATATGTGTGTGTGATTGACTGACAGGTACCATGGTGATTGACAGGTATATGTGTGTGTGATTGACTGACAGGTATATGTGTGTGTGATTGACTGACAGGTACCATGGTGATTGACAGGTATATGTGTGTGATTGACTGACAGGTACCATGGTGATTGACAGGTATGTGTGTGTGATTGACTGACAGGTATCATGGTGATTGACAGGTATATGTGTGTGTGATTGACTGACAGGTACCATGGTGATTGACAGGTATATGTGTGTGTGATTGACTGACAGGTACCATGGTGATTGACAGGTATATGTGTGTGTGATTGACTGACAGGTACCATGGTGATTGACAGGTATATGTGTGTGTGATTGACTGACAGGTACCATGGTGATTGACAGGGCGTTGTATCTCAGGAAGACGGTGGTGGGGAAGTTGATCTTTCAGATCATCCTGGTGTTTGGGATTCACTTCTGGCTGTTCTTCATTCTGCCGACTGTAACGGAGAGGTAACACACACACACACACACACACACATACACCAAATCAAACTTTGCCAATTCTTCCGTATAGCTTGTGTGGCCTAGTCGCTTTTTGGGGGGATTGTTTTCATAGACCCGGTTGCTTTTTGGGGGGATTGTTTTCATAGACCCGGTTGCTTTTTGGGGGGATTGTTTTCATAGACCCGGTTGCTTTTTGGGGGGATTGTTTTCATAGACCCGGTTGCTTTTTGGGGGGATTGTTTTCATAGACCCGGTTGCTTTTTGGGGGGGATTGTTTTCATAGACCCGGTTGCTTTTTGGGGGGATTGTTTTCATAGACCCGGTTGCTTTTTCTTTCTCTCGCAAAATCTACCAGCACTGCTCGAGTATCCACGTGATGAGCCTGTAGATTGGCCAGTATTATCGCTACGATCGAACATGTCGACATTTAGAATTTTTATATTTTTAGTCGCAGAGTTCTCAGTTCCTTTGTTTGGCTTCAGTTTACCTATTCCGGTTTTCTAAATCCAAGTGTCCCCTTTACCAAGTCCAATATTTAGAAAATATCGATGTACTGTAAATAGTCAAGTTTTGATGTCAATTATGTTCAAAATACAAAGCATTGCTTCGTACTCAATAACATGTAGCTTTGCTAGTCATGATTTTTAATTTAATTTAGCTCTTTACAGATCAGCAGTTACAAGTAAAGTTTGTTAATGTTTCGTAAATTAAACAATAAGATACATTTTTCCATTTTCCACTTTCTCTCACTTGCCTGCTCTCTCTCTCTCTCTCTCTCTCTCTCTCTCTCTCTCTCTCTCTCTCTCTCTCTCTCCCTCTCTCTGCAGGCGTTTTAATCATAACGCGGTGGCTCAGCTATGGTATTTTGTGAAGTGTGTGTACTTTGGTCTGTCGGCGTACCAGATCCGCTGCGGTTATCCCACCAGAGTGCTGGGAAACTTCCTCACCAAGAGTTACAATTACCTCAACCTGTTCCTGTTCCAAGGGTACACACACATTTCATTTAATTTCTTACAGTTTAATATATATTTTTTAATATATATATAATCTGTGGATCTGTGCATGCGTTCCTGTGTATGTATGTGTGTGTGTGTGTGTGTGTGTGTGTGTGTGTGTGTGTGCGTGCGTTTGTAGGTTCCGCATGGTGCCGTTCCTCACAGAGCTCCGAGCAGTGATGGACTGGGTGTGGACAGACACCACTCTGTCTCTGTCCTCCTGGATCTGTGTGGAAGACATCTACGCTCACATCTTCACTCTCAAGTGCTGGAGGGAGTCAGAGAGGGTAGGTCTCTGTGTGTGCGTGCGTGCGTGCGTGCGTGCGTGCGTGCGTGCGTGCGTGCGTGCGTGCGTGCGTGCGTGCGTGCGTGCGTACCCGGTACCCTCAGCCCAGTCTAATGTGTGTAATGTGTGTGGATCAGGGGTACCTCAGAGGTACCCTCAGCCAAGTGTAATGTGTGTGGATCAGAGGTACCTCAGAGGTACCCTCAGCCCAGTGTAATGTGTGTAATGTGTGTGGATCAGAGGTACCTCAGAGGTACCCTCAGCCCAGTGTAATGTGTGTAATGTGTGTGGATCAGGGGTACCTCAGAGGTACCCTCAGCCAAGTGTAATGTGTGTAATGTGTGTGGATCAGGGGTACCTCAGAGGTACCCTCAGCCAAGTGTAATGTGTGTGGATCAGAGGTACCTCAGAGGTACCCTCAGCCCAGTGTAATGTGTGTGGATCAGAGGTACCTCAGAGGTACCCTCAGCCCAGTGTAATGTGTGTGGATCAGAGGTACCTCAGAGGTACCCTCAGCCCAGTGTAATGTGTGTAATGTGTGTGGATCAGGGGTACCTCAGAGGTACCCTCAGCCAAGTGTAATGTGTGTGGATCAGAGGTACCTCAGAGGTACCCTCAGCCCAGTGTAATGTGTGTGGATCAGAGGTACCTCAGAGGTACCCTCAGCCCAGTGTAATGTGTGTAATGTGTGTGGATCAGAGGTACCTCAGAGGTACCCTCAGCCCAGTGTAATGTGTGTAATGTGTGTGGATCAGGGGTACCTCAGAGGTACCCTCAGCCAAGTGTAATGTGTGTGGATCAAGGGTACCTCAGAGGTACCCTCAGCCCAGTGTAATGTGTGTAATGTGTGTGGATCAGAGGTACCTCAGAGGTACCCTCAGCCCAGTGTAATGTGTGTGGATCAGAGGTACCTCAGAGGTACCCTCAGCCCAGTGTAATGTGTGTAATGTGTGTGGATCAGAGGTACCTCAGAGGTACCCTCAGCCCAGTGTAATGTGTGTAATGTGTGTGGATCAGGGGTACCTCAGAGGTACCCTCAGCCAAGTGTAATGTGTGTGGATCAGAGGTACCTCAGAGGTACCCTCAGCCCAGTGTAATGTGTGTAATGTGTGTGGATCAGAGGTACCTCAGAGGTACCCTCAGCCCAGTGTAATGTGTGTAATGTGTGTGGATCAGAGGTACCCTCAGCCCAGAGGTACCCTCAGCCCAGAGGTACCCTCAGCCCAGTGTAATGTGTGTAATGTGTGTGGATCAGAGGTACCTCAGATGTACTCTCAGCCCAGTGTAATGTGTGTAATGTGTGTGGATCAGAGGTACCTCAGATGTACTCTCAGCCCAGTGTAATGTGTGTAATGTGTGTGGATCAGAGGTACCTCAGAGGTACCCTCAGCCCAGTGTAATGTGTGTAATGTGTGTGGATCAGAGGTACCCTCAGCCCAGTGTAATGTGTGTAATGTGTGTGGTACCCTCAGAGGTACCCTCAGCCCAGTGTAATGTGTGTAATTTGTGTGGATCAGAGTGTAATGTGTTTAATGTGTGTGGTACCCTCCGAGGTACCCTCAGCCCAGTGTAATGTGTGTAATGTGTGTGTTTCAGAGGTACCCTCAGCCCAGGGGACAGAAGAAGAAGGTGGTGGTGAAGTATGGCATGGGAGGACTCATCGTTCTGCTGCTGATCTGCATTGTGTGGTTTCCTCTGCTCTTCATGTCTCTGGTCAAATCGGTGGCCGGAGTCATCAACAAACCCCTGGACGTCTCGCTGACCATCACCATGGGAGGCTTCCAGGTATGACCCTTACTTGACCTCTGACCTTTAGGGCTCTATTTTCGCCCGTGGCCTTACCCCTTATCCCTAAACTTATTTGCCCTTTTTGCTATTTTGAAAAAAAACCTTTTATAATAGTTCAACTAGCCGATCTACATCGACACGTTGTGAGCTTCTAGATTGGCTATCTTTTTTTAATTATGTTTTCGTGCTTTTTGCCTTTATTGATAGATGAACAGTAGGTAGACAGGAAACAGGGAGAGATGGGGGGCTGACGCAAAGTCCGTCAGCGTCGAACCAACGACAGTCTGCCATGCTGGACTACCAGCCATAGATTGGCTATTTGAACTTTTCAAGAATGCTTTCTAATTGAGCTTTTTGTATTATTTTGTGGAAAGACAAATTCTGAACAGAACCGGTAGACGACCAAATTTGCATTATTACATTTGCAGCACTTATGACTGATACATACAAGCCCTGACCACCATCCTATAATACTAACTAGAAAAAGTGCCCTTCTGGGCACAGGTCTCCACCAGGAGGATGTTTGTGTGTGTGTGTGTGTGTGTGTGTGTGTGTGTGTGTGTGTGTGTGTGTGTGTGTGTGTGTGTGTGTGTGTGTGTGTGTGTGTGTGTGTGTGTGTGTGTGACGCGGCTTGGCCTGTTGTAGCGCCACCATGAGGCTGATTTGAAAACTGTCAAGTGGCATTTCTTCCTCAGCCTAGTGGGAATATGCATGCACAGTTTCACCGCAATCGGATGCTGCGTTGAGTAATTGTGGCAATTTGTACAAAACGGGTACAAAGCGGGCTACTCCTGAAAGGTTTAGAAACCAATCGTAGTCAATAAAGGTGGATTATGAGAAATCAAACAAACGCGTCTTGATCACATGACTATGGAGAGCATGTGTACCGATTTGCGTGAAATTTGGATAAAATCTGAAGGTGTAATATTAGAAAATGTGTTTTACATATGTCGGCCTCCTGGTGGCGCTATAAAGAGCAGATGTGAAAAATTCCAGGCAAAGGTTTTTCCTTGGCCTCTAGGGAGTTGGCATACAAAGTTATCCACAGATCCGTGCAGTTAGAGGTAAAACACTTTTCGGCGAGTTGTAGCGCCACCATGAGGCTGAGTTGAAAATGTTCACGTGGCATTTCTTCCTCGACTTAGTGGGAATGTGCGTGCACAATTTCACGGAAATCACACGATGTGTCCATGATTTGCAGCATTTTGTTTGAAACTGAGCACTCCTGCAAACTTTGAAAGCCAATCTTAGCCAATCTGGATGGAGTCTGAGAAATCTGAAAGAGCCGTTTCGTTGAATGGCTCTAGAGAGACTGTGTACCAATGTGTGATGTTTGGACAAAATCTGTAGGTGTACCGTCCAAAAACTTGTTTTGCACAAAGCGGCCTCCTGGTGGCGCTATAACAGGCCGTTCTGGAAATTCTGGGGCAGAGGTTCATCGTTGGCATCCAGGGAGTGTGTGTGCAAAATTTGACATCGACCAGGTTAACGGTGCCGGAGATTAGCTGTTCACAGACGGACGGACACACGGACGGACGGACACACGGACACACGGACGGACGGACGGACGGACGGACGGAGTGCAAAACATACTCTCTCCCCATGCCTTCGGCCTGGTGGAGACAATAATAATAATCATCATCATCGTCATAATCATAAATAACAATGGTATAAATTTCAGCCTATCTTCACAATGAGCGCTCAGCAGAACCAACTGAAGGACCTCACCGAGGAAGACTATCGCTCCTTCATGGGTCGATTCAGCTACACTCCCGTAAGTACAACTGTATTATACACTACGCTCATGTGTAAGTAGTAAGTACCACTACTGCCACCCTGTGTATTTACGGTTATAGTTCCTGGAGGCCTACAGTAGAGAGCACTAATGATGTGTATCTAAACAGGCTGCGTTACAGTTCCTGGAGGCCTACAGTAGAGAGCACTAATGATGTGTATCTAAACAGGCTGCGTTACAGTTCCTGGAGGCCTACAGTAGAGAGCACTAATGATGTGTATCTAAACAGGCTGCGTTACAGTTCCTGGAGGCCTACAGTAGAGAGCACTAATGATGTGTATCTAAACAGGCTGCGTTACAGTTCCTGGAGGCCTACAGTAGAGAGCAGTAACAATGTGTTTTATCAGACTGCGCTACAGTTCCTGGAGGCCTACAGTAACGTGGACGTGACAGTGGCAGAGCTGCAGGGATCCAGTAACTCTCTGTGGACCATCAGTCCTCCCAGCAGGACGTACCTCACTCAGGTCCTCAGTCTGGAGGAACACTTCCCTGTCACCGTGTCCTGGACCATCCATAGGTAACATTACTAACAAAATAAATGTAAATGTTTGTTTATTTTTTAATTTTGTGTATACTTGTTTTGTGTGTGTGTGTGCGTGTCTGTGTGCGTGTCTGTGTGTGTGCGTGTCTGTGTGTGTGCGTGTCTGTGTGCGTGTCTGTGTGTGTGCGTGTCTGTGTGTGTGCGTGTCTGTGTGCGTGCGTGCGAAGTGCGTGCGAAGTGCATCGAAGGATTTAGGGTTAAAGTGGATTAATCTTTTTTGGTGCGAAAACAAAAGAACAGTGTGGAAGGGGGGGGGCATGGAGAGCAAGGTGAGAAATCAGAAGGTAAAGAAAAAAACATGACAAGGAGAGGCAAAAGTTACATTATGAATTATTGGTCTGTCTCTGTGTGTGTGTGTGTGTGTGTGTGTGTGTGTGTGTGTGTGTGTGTGTGTGTGTGTGTGTGTGTGTGTGTGTGTGTGTGTGTGTGTGTGTGTGTGTGTGTGTGTGTGTGTGTGTGTGTGTGCGTGCTAGGAATTTGAGTCTCGGGGGGAAGGCGGAGGTTGCGTCCGACAAACATGTGACTCATCTGGACGACCAAACAAGACGTGATCTGATTGGTCTGCTGAACGGAACCAGACGAGACCCCGTGTAAGCGCGAGAGAGAGAGAGAGAGAGACATACATAGACAATAGTGTGACAATGATAATGTGTAAAGCACAGATAAGAGAGAGACATAACCGCAATAGAATACAATTATCATCTTGTGTGGAGATTATTCAGTGGTGTGTGTGTGTGTGTGCGTGTGCGTGTGCGTGTGCGTGTGCGTGTGCGTGTGTGTGTGTGTGTGTGTGTGTGTGTGTGTGTGCGTGTGCCAGTGTGATAGAACAGGTATTTCCATGCTATCTTCGTGCTCCAAGTGACTCCAATGCCAAACCCATACATCAACTTTACACAGGTATACACACACACACACACACACACACACACACACACACACAGCACAACAGCACATCAACTTTTCATTTATGCTATAATAATACACTATAATATAGGCTATTATATATTTATATTATAACACAATAATATTTTTGTAATGGTCCAATCAGATGACAGGTATAATGACATTCTCCTGGCGTTGGAGCGATCAACCAATCACACTGGAGAGATCCAGGAGTGGTGGATTGTGGACCAACCGGTGGACAGTATCGTCCAACTGAGTGACACCGCTGCGATTGACGGGCGAGAGGCGGGGCTTCAACTCTTCGTGTTCAGCGATAAAGTTTCACCGCCGAGTCTGGGCTTCCTGGCGGGATACGGGTAAATACATTTATACATCTAAAAACAATTATATAACAATTATCTGTCTTTATGGTGGTTGCATCCACTATACCAGTGGTTCCCAAACCCCCATTTAATGGCATTTCTATCTCTGGGACCTCCAATTTATATTGTAAAATCAACTCTGAGAGTGTACAAAGGGTACATTTGTGACCAGATTTGACTGAGAGACTGCCATCGCGCAAATTCCAGCTTTTCACCAGAGGAGAAAAACCTTTTTTTATTTTTTTTCCCCAAAATGAGTTTATAGCACAGGCAGACTCATCACATACTAGAGCATGTCTGAAATAAGTATCAGAGCTGAAATCGACATGTAAATATGAAATAAATGCCCAAACATGTAGCTAGGTGTAATGTTGGAGACCACAGAAGTGAACCTTTCAAGCCTGTTTTCTCAACTCACTGTTTTCTGCAAGACATTACTCTATAAGCCATATCTCCAAAACTGGTGGGTCAAACTGAACAACCAATATGTCAATTTAAAGCTATGATTCCCTGCTTTCATATGACATGAAAAAACGAAAATTCAAAAAAATCCAATGGCAGTCCCTCAGTCAAATTTAGTCACATTTGGTTCCAAACTATCATTTAGCTAGACATCTAGACATCCTTGTCCTGTCACAGAAGCTCACACGTATTGCCAAATTTTCACCTGAAAATTGCCGTGATTTTCTGTTTAGTTTTAAACACGTACACTTTTGCTATTTCTGTGACCGTTTTCTTCAAAACTCACACATAATTTGCTCACGCACACTCTCTCTGGGGCCATGTGATCACGATGATTTCATTACATATTTTGTTGTGCTGCTTTTATTGTGATGATCATCTCCCCTGGGTCTGCCATGTGATTGAATATTCCATTCTGATCGGCTACGATTGGCTTCCAAAGTGTTCAGGAGGGGCCCATTTAAAAACACATGCAGCATCTGTCCACCCATTGTCAACTGCTAATTCGGAGCAAGGTCCCATCTGAATTGTTGCACACATGAAGCCTTGAATGCATGGAGATTGTTTTTTTCTTTTTTGCATTCCTAAGCCAATCAATTGATGTCTCCGGTGTGTAATTGATAGCAAATAAGTACTTTTTTTGGGTGAACTACCACCTTTATATAATAATAATAATAATAAAACTTTATTTGTATAGCACCTTTCATGACATGAAATGCAGCTCAAAGTGCTTTACAGAGCAATGGAGAAAAAAAAGAAAAGCAAGGCATAAACATTAATGCAATACATTTCTTTTTTTTTTCAACCTTTAACACTTCAAATGGCCACAACTCGATGACCAGTGCTCAGATGAGTGCAACATAGGATTTATCATGAACGCCATCATGATCCAATCATCGCTAAATTGGAGCACATATACAAAAGCTCTTTCATCTTTTTTTCTATTTGGGGCTATATGGTAATAGCCTGGTTAATAAACCAGACCGAATCAGCCGTTGGCAAAAAATGTTTTGCCTGCCAGCGGATTAGGGTCTGGCGAGGCTCAGTAGCACGCCTCTTTCCTACAACCGAGAACAGGTCGGGCCAATCGGGACACGGTATGCAATATGGGCGGGCTTTGGTACAGTGACGTTCAATGCTTGAGACCTTTGACTGACAGTAGCTCTGACCAATTGCGTCAAAGAGAAAATGTTTGAACCCGCCCCCCGGGAAATGAAATCCAAGTGGAGCCAGCCCAGACTAATATACCGCGACAGTGTTGTGTGATATTAGTCTGGCTTATTAGCCAGGCTAATATGGTAACCTGACTCCACCAGATGGGGCAGCAGAGAGTACACTGGGAGTCAGGTTAGCTATATGGGGCCGCTACAAAGTCTTCATAGTCTGTCGTACAAACTCTATTTCCCCCCCACAGCTTCCTCGTGTCCACCCGGCCTGGAGGGGATCTGTACCCCAAGTTGTTTTCAAATGATGTTTGTGTTCTCTCTCTGTCTCACTCTCTTTAGTATCATGGGTCTGTATGCATCAGTGGTGTTGGTTATCTTGTTGTTTATTTTGTATTGTCTCCGTGTCTCTCTCTTTAGTATCATGGGTCTTTATGCGTCAGTGGTCTTGGTCATTGGGAAGTTTGTCCGAGAATTCTTCAGCGGAATCAGTCACTCCATCATGTTTGAAGAACTTCCCAACGTCGACCGCATCTTCAAACTGTGCACTGACATCTTCCTGGTACAAAATGCACACATGCATGCGCACGCACACACACACACGCACACACACACACGCACAAACACACACCTCTATGATGTACTCAAATTGGTGTTTGTTGTCCAAGTTTTTGAACCTACTGTATCAACCGTTGTGCTCCAACGTTCGATCATCTGCAATATTAGCACAAATAGCCCGGCCAAAACTACGCTAAACCTGGACCCACTTGCAATATCATCACGGCCCAGTAGTGTGCTCCAACTCACTGGTACAAATTATGTATTTAATTCATTTGTTTTTGTTTTTAGGTTAGAGAAACGGGTGAATTGGAACTGGAGGAAGAACTGTATGCCAAACTGATCTTCCTGTATCGTTCTCCAGAGACCATGATCAAATGGACCCGACACAAAATACACTGACATCATCTCTAGGTTCTACAGTATATCCACATGTCCTCTATATACATCTCATAGATAGATATATATTACATATCAGCTCGATTCAGTGGGAGGAAAACTGGACGTTTTTAGACTACACGAGTGAGTGTGTAAGCAGGTCAGAGTGGCGTCTGTCTAGGTCGAGGGTGTCGAGGGTGGTCAGTCACTGAGGTCAGACGGGTGGGCCGCCATGCATTTTCTAGACCATGTTTATTTCCTTTTGGGGAAAGCATCTGTGTCATTTTAGATGTTGCTATTATATGTAACGAACAATGCAGCACCCCGTGCTGGGATCGAACCCATGACCACACGGCTCACCATGCAGTCTGGCCAACAACAAAGAGAGCCAAAGAGAGTTGCGCAGGAAAATCCCAATGGATTCCCATTCCAGTCCATCGATGCATTCTAATCCAAGCACGAGCGGAAAGAATGTTGGCTTTCCATGCGGGAGAACCGGGTTTTAATCCTGGTTGTTACATTATAGCAACATACATTTTTTTTAATAAAAATGTTTTAGAAGGCGTTTTTAGAATCAGTCTAAATGTTTGTTTGTTTTTAATAATCAATCAATCAATTATGTTCCGACTTGGATCAATGGAACTAACGCAGTATACTTTTATGTTCTTATTTATTGGCATCACTTTTTAATATTAATGTTAAATTGTCATCTTGATCTTGAAAATCTTAGTGGGTTTTTTTGCCAATTATTTGGGGACCCATTTGTAATACCTTCATGGCTATGAAGGTCTCTGGCCGACTGGCCCACAGGTTGAGAACCACGGTGCTGGACTGCGCTAGGGAGATGGATAGCTCTGAGGTGGAGCATGAGTTGCACAACACAGTACTTTACTGCACAACTTAGTTAGCCAAGCCTAAGTATGCTGCTCATACACAGAGTTGCCGGTGCCTGGGATCGAACCTAGAACCTAGAGCAGGGGTCTTAAATATTTTTTTCGAGAGATGAAGCAGGGACCCCCCTACCCCCTATATTGTATAAAATTGTGTTGCAGATGAGTTTTTTCAGAGATTTCATAGATTGCTTCATAGACTTGTTTGACGCATTATCTTTTCTATTAATACCGGTATACTGGATTCATGTCAATGTATATTTTCAGACATTTTAAACCCTCAATAGTTAGTCTGCTTGACTGTCAGATTTGTCCATGGTCTGCTCCTTTTCCCTCTACACACCAACCCACCGAACCTAGCCGATCTACAAGCCCACAATGCCTCGCAGCGCAAGGCCTTGTGAGCATAGCTCGACTAATGTCCCCATCACACTAATATTTGGTGGGCCCACTGTAGTTACTCTGAGGACCCCTTGGTGGTCCCAGACCCCCCTATTGAAGACCCCTGACCTACAGTATAGGGTTTTGTGTTTTTGTTTTTTGTGTACAGTATCTCCTTTGTGCTGTGCTCTTATTTGTTGTGATGTAATGCTCAGGGATTACATGAGTTCCATTACTTAACATGAGTTACAGTGTGTATGTTATTGCATTACATACAATACTTGACATTCGTTACATTAGATTAGTCACATTACTGTACATTAGTTATTACATTTCTCTTTCAGTGAAAGCTTTTTTTCCTTTCCATAATGATACATACAGTATTCAATGTCTTAATCTTCTAATATGTTGATGTACTGTATTGTTACTGTTGCCATGTTTACTGTTATCACAGAAAGATGTGAGTGACCGTCCTCACTCATTTAATTAGTTAAAGGACCACTTCACCACTTTTCAACTTATCTTCCTATAATTGGTCCTAACTAATGTTCATGATAAAATACAACAATTTTTTCCTACTCAGTCTGTGTCTCATAGGAAGGCTGTGGGCAGTTCAGAAACCCGTCCATCAGTGAAATCATCGATGGTGAATCCAAGCTAATAGAAACGGCAGGCTTTCTTTTCCTGAAAAGTTGCAATGCAAAAGTGGAAGCCATCGTTCTCACGATAATAAAAATCTAAATATATTTTAAAACAAATCTTGTTTAAAAAAAAATCTGCCTAATGATGATGTCACTGGTGGACTGGTGTCCGAACTGCCCAAAGCCCTCCTATGAGACACAGACTGAGTAGGAAAAAATGGTGGTATTTTAACATTAGTGAAGAGATGTTGAAAAGTGGTGAAGTGGTCCTTTAATGTAATGTGAAGGTTGATTACTTGAAGAGTGAAATACAAAAAAAAAGATAATGTGAATAAATAATACCATTAATAAAACCATACATGATAATGTGAATAAATGAAACAATAAAAAATATACTGAACATGATAAAGTGAATAAATAAAACAATTAAAAACATACTGAACGTGACAATGTGAATAAATATCACTGTCGGATCAAACTGTATGACGACTAAACGGAACATCTTGTAGTTCTAAACCGTAACTTTTCAGGAAATGTAAAGAAATTCAATGTGGTTATAATTTTGTCACAATAAGCTCTTGTTAATACTTTGCTCAATATTTATAAAACCCACACACAGATTTTTCCGCTTTGACTCTCAGAATTGACTTGTCGATCTAAAAGCTCACAACACGTCACAATTTGAGGCATTGTGAGCTTGTAGATCGGCTATTTTCACTATTTTTGCGCGACATACTTGTGCGACAAAGTAGACCATGGGGAAAAAAAGTTTAAATATGGAGACAAAAGATGCTTTTAAAAAGTAAAAAGTACTACTGCACTACAAGTAAAATTCTAACATGAGCATATGTCAGTATCTTGGTAAGAGAATACATTATAAGAGAATAGCCACAGGGGAAAATAATTAAATGTAGGCCTACTTTATAAAATAAATTCATGGATGATATGTCTATCAGCATTAATTATTATGTTATTAAATTACTGTAAAATAACTACAAATGCAAATTTAGGCCAAAAGGAGTTCACATGAAAGTTCATTGTGGGCCACCCCCCACCTATGACGCCAGTTCTTCAGCACAGGTGATGTGCATTATTGTTAATTAGCAGCAGTAGCGCGTTTTTTCCCCAAGTCTGCAGAATACGTGACTTTTGGTAAAATTATTTTAAAATAAATAATAGGCCTACTATCCGGTTGAACTAATCATCATGCCTGTTTTCATTAAGTTCATCAATAAGGTAAGACAGCATTGCCTTTCTTATACTTTAGGTTCCACTTGTTGTGCATGTCTGTCTGTGTGCCATCAAATGTTTAAGCTCACTTTTAGACTATAGTGCTGCTCTCCTATTTGTGCTGAATGCGTTTGGAGTGAGACTGGTCTGGTTTGTTACTCTGTTCATGTGATGCTGTTGTGAATTATTGAATCATTAATGAATATAATCAGTAAAATCGTTTTCTTATAGGAGGGCTATGTCTATATTCTTGATTAGCACATTGTGTCGGCCAGTATAGAGCAGGTAGAACTTGTAGAACTTGTAGAACTTAGCCCGCGGTCTAGCCTGTCTGATTCTGAATGTTCATTTCGTTTTTAAGACAGAACATTATTGGGCGTGGCTGGCGCTTCTGGGCTGGGGCCAGGCTAGCCCTGGTCCGCTGTAAGCACTGGACCAGGGCTAGGGCCTGGTCTAGGGGGCCCTGGTCTAGACTCTAGGGGGTCCGTGGTCTAGGGGGTCCGTGGTCTAGGGGGTCCGTGGTCTAGGTGTCTAGACCAGGGACCCCCCAGGGACCCCCGCGGTACCGCGGACCCCCGTTTGAAAACATATGCCAGCTGAGGTAGGGAGTCGACCCCCCCATAAGAGAAGATTTCTACTCTAGCACTCATTTTCAACCAATTTTTAATTTCAAGGACCCCCAGTTTGACATGCATAGGCTATACGGACCCCCATTTAATGGCATTTCTGTCTCTGGGACCCCAATTTTACAGACCTGTGAAGGTCCATTCGGTTAATAACTATCTAGGGACCCCCTGGAATTCCCTTAAGGACCCCTGGGGGGGTGCCCGGACCCCACTTTGAGAACCACTATAGAGGCAAGGCGTAGTGGTTTGTTAGTTAGTTCAGTGGCACTGTTACTGTTTGTCTTCCACTAGCCAACATAAAAGCTACTATTATCAGTTTGGGGTTTTTGTAATAAAACTCTTTTCCCCCCAAAAAAATGGCCAACACAAATTCAACATTGGCCAACAGTAAAAACTGATTGGAAGAAATATTGTCTTTGTCAGAAAGACAAAAATAATGAACCATGTTCCTGTCTAATATCCAAACACCCCTCATACACGAATGTTACCAGCAGAGGCCAGTGTAACTTCACATAGAAGGATGTTGGTGGCTATATGGCAGACATGATGACGCATCATAAGTAACATTGTCACCGTGTTTGTGTGACACTCTTGTATATGAAGTATAATAATAGTGAATATAGCCGATCTACAAGCTTGCGGCACGTCGTGAGCTTGTGTAGATCAGCACATTATTCGGTATATTTGAGTTGGTGCTTAAAGGGGAATACCACTCATTTTCAACATTTTACTATGTCATTAATATATACCTTTGAGCTGTTGAAAAAAATCATTAACATGGTGAATCACATCTTGATGATGTCATCAAGATGTGATTCAAGTTAGGCTACTTCAGTCAGACAACTCTTAGAATGAATTTAGAATATATATTTATTGAGCATAGATATATGAAGCATTGGCGTCAGGGCTCTGTCCCTATTCATTCCCTGTAACATTAACATTATAGTTAAGTTATAAGCCAAATAGAATTACAGGGAATGAATAAGACCCCATGCTGGGGGATCTAGAAACAGATCCTACAGGTGGATGCTGGGGAGGCGGTGGGATTTGCAAAAACTTCAATGAGCAGCAGTTTAGCAGCCAGCGAGGCAGGGAGGCGGCAGCGGCAACACACGTCCGCACAGCAGGAGAGAGGAATGAGCAGGTAGTTTAAATAGCCGCTCTGATCAGATTAGATCACACTAGATTTTGATTATTACAAAACAATGAAATTAGATTCAGCTTTAAGTATTACAAGTGGGTTAAATTCGTTTTTGTACATAGTTCCCATCGTGTCATTTTTCCAAGAAAACAAAGAGGGGGGGGGGGGGGGGGGGGGGTTAGGGGGTTAGGAGATCAAGGCAGGAAAGAAGAAAATGTGAGTGCTTTTACCACAAAAAGGGTTTCAGATATTTAGAGGCTTGTTTCACAAACGGCACAGCCCTAGGGTCTATATTATTTACAGTACATGTTTTCAGAGATATTTTAGCGTTACAGTGCGCACAATTGGCTTTAGGCAGCTCTTTTCTCAGGCAGTGCAGCTCCCATATACCAGGCCGTAACACAGCCAGTGATAGGATACCTTCAACTGAGCTGTTGTAGACGGCTCAACCTGACGATGCGGTGTCCTATACTTCAAACTTCTACAGGCGTTGGAGCCAGTACAGTCGCTGTTGGGCCTTTTTCCTTATGTGTGTGGTGTGGTGTGTCAGTCCATTTGAGATCCTCTTGGATGTGTACTCGGAGGAACTTGAACTCGCTGAGCCTTTCCACTGCAGCGCCATCGATGAGAATAGGTGCATGATGCAAGGTGCAAGTTTAAAAAAATACTACTTTTTCCACCACTGTTCACGCGTTCGAGTACAACCCACCCACACACCCCAAGCCCCGGTGTACGGAACACATGTGCTGTTCCCAACGATGACACAGAATGTATGACAGCACAGCTATTTCTGTCTGGGCATGCTAACGGCCTAGCAATGTCACCGCGGGATGCCTGGGGCCTTAAAATACCAACACTGCAGAGTGCAGACCACAATGTAATGCAGTGGTGGAATAATTATTCAGATATTTTACTCAAACTTCACTCATTTTCAACCGATATCTTCACATTATTCGTCCTCACGAATGATAATAAGTGAGGACCAATTTTGTCTACTCACTCTGGCCCCACTTTAGTTCTAGAACTGGTTCTGTTCTAGATTGGAAGCTGCTTTCACAGAACCGGACGTGAAGAGGCTTGCATTTGGTTTTAAGGCACCTGCCTGTGGACTGGAGCAGGAGTCCGCAATTTCCCCACATTCGATTCCAGGCAGCAATGTGTTGAATAATTAAGCAATATTACACAGTAGAGGGTGTGCTTTACAGTGATTATTGGCACGATCCGGTCACAAGCATCACTGAAGTGCCAATCACGGTAAAGCACACCCTTGAGTGTAATATTGCTATTATAGTTGCCAACAAAACAAAACGCATCAAAATTAATTCATATTGTGGGGCAATTCACTATCAAAATAAAAATAATGTTTCGACTTTCGACCTGTTTCCCTGTAAATATAAGAGTTCCTTTGACTGATTCGAAGTAGCTGCATTCTGATGATCCATCTCATCAAAACAGCGCTGAGCTGTCAAAGCCGGCCCGGTGCAGTGGGAGGAATTCAAGAGAATGCTCTGTTGTACGACCGTGTCACGTGGCAAAAATCACTGATCTACAATAAGCTTACAACGCGTCGCGGTGGTGACGCGTTGTGAACCCGAGTAGTTGACTTCGCTGTATACTGACTTCATTCCTATACTTTTCTACATTATTATCGAGGTCTTCTTTTGACAATGCAACATATCTCTTGTATAATCAATACAATATAATCCATTTCTGAACGGGGGGCTGTTTGTTGTTTTTGGGTTTCCTTCCAGTAGGCTAGGAAAATGTGACGCATGCGCGCAGCTGTTCCATTATGGTCTAATGAGGTGCAGACTGCAGTGCAGAGTAATTTATTAAATGTGAACGGATACAGTGGTTTGAGACACAATGGGGCCATGGTCATTTTTCAGCATTTACAAAAAAAGAGATGAGAATTGTGCTGATTCAAAGTTGCTAGCCATTATAATAATGATGTTGTTGTGTTTACTCACAGAAACACGCTGCTACTTATGGGCGGTGCTCGGCTGCGTATGTAACTGGAGAACAATGCATAGCTACATGTGTGTGGCCAATCACAACCACACTGTGTAAATACGTGGAGGAATGTTCACAGTTCACACCCCCAAAGGACTAGGACACAAAATGTGATTAGGCCCAGGGCTAGGTGTTCCATCATGCTCGTTTGAAGCACGAGTAGATGGCTATTTCAACCAATCAGATTGCTTTGTGAGCCTTCGTCGGAACCAGAGTAATCTAGTAGGAGAGTGGCGACACTGGAGTTGACTGACTCCCATTGTAACAATGAAATGCGGAAGTGCTCATTCTATCTCAATGCTGAATGGGATAGTTCCAATGTTTGGAACTATAGCCCATAGCACCCCGCTTTGCGGCGAGATCAAAGCATGTCGCCACTCTCTTACTACTCTGGTCGGAACTGTATATTGATGAACTATCCCATTTCACAGGGGAAATTCAATTGACAATGGTAGATGCATTTAACCATTTTTTGCTTGCTTTTGTCATTGTTTATATCCCATCTGCATCTTCCAACCTGTTGTTTCCGAACCAACTTTTAGGGTTCTGAACTTCTGAACCAATTTCATTTTCAGCCACTCCGAATTGGTTCAAAATCAGGCAAAAAAAAGACGAAAAAAAAAGATTCAACCCAGGTGGAAAAGGGGTCTCTGTGTCTCAGAGGACGTGTGGACAGTTCACAAATCTAATAGAAACTGCAGCCTTTCAATTCCCAAAGGCAGATGGCTCATACATATCTCCATCCATGGTTTCCACCAGCAACGATGAGACATGACAGGGCGGTCTGTCACATCGATGTGTTTTGGGAGCATGTCGCGTTCCTTTTATTTGACAGCCTTTGTCCTGCTTGCCCATATCACTTCAGAAAGAACTGTATTGGCATATTGCATGGTTACTCTCTCTATGTTTCTGTTTCTCCCTCTTCCTCTCTGTCTGTCTGTCTGAATTGGGGGCGATGGGGGACCCTAGTCAAAAACTTAAATAGGCAAGTATAGTTAAGCATCATGGTTAAAGATATTCAAATTACCGTCGGTTATAACATTAAAAAAAAATGCTGAACAGCCTAATACTATGAATTAAAGTGCTATAAGACAGTGGACATGATGTAACAACTAAATAAACTTCATGTTCATGTCCATCAGCTGTGACAAGCCCACAGCGTCCACATCTTTGAATAATATTATCAACAAAGATGCCGTTGCCATTTCAGTGTGCATGTGTGACAAATGACAAAGCCTGGCCTGATTCCGCTAGTCCCCTCATGGTCTTCTGTGACAGAATGTGAGTGGGTGGTAGAGGCTCTGGATGTGCTGTTAAGGTCCAGTATATCTCTCTCGCTCTCTCACTCTCACTCTCACACTCTCTCTCTCTCTCTCTCTCTCTCAAACACAAGACAGCCTTGCATGGGGCCCACGCACCGCAGTGCACAGTCACACAGCACAGCATTTGAATTCATTAGAGGACGAGTGGTGAATGTGGCATGCTGTCGACGGTGGCACAATGTTCTGTTATACGGTGAGTGGGAGGACAGAATGACCTGGATGGATCAATCATTAATTGATTCATTCATTTTACCTGTCCTATAATTGGATGTAATTAGTGGCAATTAGTGACATGTCTGTCTGTTCAGCCTAGTTGTTGTCTCCGCCAGGACGGACAGCCGAAGGCCGGGTGACTATGTTTTTGCTTCCGTCTGTCTGTGGCATATTATGCATCTCCAGCACCGTTGGACCGATCGGCGTGAAGCTGTGTACACACTGTCCCTGGAAGCCAGAGCAGAACCTCTGATCCACTGTCATAGCATCACCAAGAGGTCCATTTTTGCTAAACACTGCAGTCGCGTGATCAAGACCTATCTGTCTCCGATTTTTCATGTTCCATTCTGATTTCCTATACAATTGTTTTGCACAAATTGCCAAGTTCCTGAATGCATTGTCCGATTGCAGTGAAACTTCGCACACGCATTCCTACTATAGGCCCCTAGATCGTTACGCAATTCCCTAAATAGGCAGAGGCCCATTTTGCCCAAAAGGAACAACCTCCATGAAAAAAATTGAATTGTCCTGTTAAACGCCAATGTGATGCCAATCTTTGCAAACTCATTATTTGCTGCTATTCCTACAAATGTTGTAGAAACCTCCCGCAATTCAGTACACATTATCGTTGTAGTCATGTAATCAAGACATATCAGACGTATTCTTATATTCCATTCTGATTGGCTATGAATCTATGATTGGCTTCCAAAGTTTGCAGGAGTGGGCAGGGTTGCAAAAAATGCCACAAATCATGCATGTGGTGCTCGATTGCTGTGAAACTGTGCCAAGGAAAAACCTCCACCCCAAATACACCTCATGGTGGCTTTACAACAGCACATTGCCGACAGATTATGTCCAAGACTCACACAAATCTGTACACATTATCTCTGGGGTCATGATGTGATCAAGATGTCGATTTTTCAGATCCCATTCCAACTGGATATGAAAAAAAATCATATCCCCTCAATATACTGCACCTGAAATGTTCCTTCTTTTATTGAAGCCAAGTTTAAAATAAGAATATTGAACATTAAATATCAATACGGGGCAACTGAAAAACACTGTCTTTCAATGGTAGTGGATGGAGATCTATGGGTATTTTTGTCCAACCAAACAACAGCAACCAATCCAAACCGTTGGGCTGCAAGGAGAGACCTTTTCCAGTTTGTGTTTTGTTTTGCATAGGAGGCTATTAGGGGACAGGAGGAGCAAGATCTTGGCTTCACTATTACTCCCAGATGGTCTACGAGAAACCCTGCAGAAACCCTGACAGACCTGGACAATGCTGATGGCATCTATGTACCTGCTATCTAATCAAGTAGAACAGGCATAGGAGCTCTAGACCGGAGTGGAGTTAGTCTGCCAACAAGGTTGGCCTCATGCTGGAACCTAAAAACATATAAGAAAAAGTCCTTCTGCACACCTACAATGGACAGGTGCGTCGGATAACTGGAACTGAGAAGTAGAGAAAAAAGAATCCCGCACACTGTCTTCACTTGAGTTTAGATTTTATTGAGCAACGTTTCGGTCGTCAGACCTTCATCAGGCATGCCTGATGAAGGTCTTTTTTTCTCCTTTTTTTTCTCTTTTTCTCTACTTCTCGGACCCTAAAAACAAAAATACATCGCATTGATGATGCACCTATAGGACGTATCCTCAGTGATGTATCCCAAGGTCATCGGGGGTTTCGGGTCTCCCAACATCATACCCCTCACTCAGGTGACCCAGCCGGTGTGATCAAGTCCCGACTTTCGTCCCAGTAGCTACCCTCGATCAGTCCCATTAGGGAAAAACCAGGGCCACACAATCCGTTCCTCCTGAACTACTCTGCCGGGTACCATTCCAGCACGTGGAAGGACTAGGCTCTGTGGGTTGTCTCCTGTCCGGGCCCCTCCTACGTCTCACCAGGTCCACTCCTGCTCTCACCAGGTCCAGCCCCTGTGTGTTGCACCAGACTCCCAGCACCAGGCACTTCATTCAGGAATGGTGGATTCTCGAGCCGCAATGGTTCCGCAGGCTCCACCTTGCCCTTGGTGGTGCCGCAGGCTCCACTTGAGGCTTGAATGGCCCTCCTAAAGGCCTCACCTTCCTCCCAAAGGAAATCAAGGTCATAACCTATATCAGGGGTGCCCACACATTTTTGACGTGAGAGCTACTTTCAAAATGATCAGCTCAACAAGACCTACCCACCGAAAAAAATATTATACTATTGTTGAAGATAGTTTAAATACAGTGTATTCACCTGAGGGGGCTTTGGAATAGCGGAGCTGGCGTTACATATAAGACAAATGCACTTGGAATGGGAAATGGAGGGGGAGAAATGGAATAGGTAGGGTTTTTTTGGTGCCCGTATTGTATCTGCCATTCTGCCTTCTATCTTTAGAAAACACTTAATTTTGAGAGAGGTTTCCATAGCAACACAAGGGTTCCTCTAATGTAGATAGTCTACTGTAGATATACGCTGAACTGTTTCATTCTAAAGAATAATCAATAATTTAATAAAATAATCCATTAATAACCAATCCCTCGATGAGCGTTTAAAATGATCGCCGATACAAGCTCAACGATTTTGATCTAGTCTTTTGTATCCTGTATGGGTTCTCGCTCCTGATTGGATAAAATTGGTATTCCAACGTGAACACCTATTTTCCGTTTTAAGGGAGACTTACAAACGCTCTAACACAATTATTACTATCAGACTATAGAGATATTCAACACTTTTTAATAAAAAAGTTCCAAAGTTGTTAACTTGTAGTGGGGGAGCACACCGGTTCGTGCATGTGCCGTCTACAGGAGTGACAGAAGATTTAGATGTATGGTGTATAACAATATCATTATTTTATGTTTTATTTTTCATGCCGCCCCCCCACCCCCCCAAAAGAAAAATCAAAAGAGGGAGGGTGGCTATAATGTCTATATCGCTGTTCTTTGTCGTCTTGACTGTCGCCCTATTGTGTAGGTATTGTGTTATAGTATGTGATGTGACTACTATTTCTGAATGCTATAAGTCTGGAACTACACCTCCCGAATGCCCAAAGGAAGCTGTGATTTGTTTGTCATTTCCAGCATCCATATTTGAGGGGGGGGTCCAAAGTAACTGGGAAGACCCTATAGTTTAGAGGGTTTAGGTGGTTATATATGAAATCAATGAATATGGACACGCAATACTATATAATCATATCAGGTATGATGAAGTAATATGTTATTATGTTAAGACACAGAGACACATTGATACTGTCAGAGGCTCTTTGATGCTAAATATGGAACAGGAGACACCCGCTAATTGTACGTCAGTATCCATGTCTGCATTTCTGTCACTGAAGAGACAGCTGAACACACACACATGCGCGCGCACACGCACACGCACACGCACACACATGCACACAGTTTGAGTGTGGTTTTAGTGCACTATTGTAAACGGCCTTGAGTGTCTGTGTGTGCACGCTTACTCGTGTGTGTGTGTGTGTGTGTGTGTGTGTGTGTGTGTGTGTGTGTGTGTGTGTGTGTGTGTGTGTGTGTGTGTGTGTGTGTGTGTGTGTGTGTGTGTGTGTGTGTGTGTGTGTGTGTGTGTGTGTGTGTGTGTGTGTGTGTGTGTGTGTGTGTGTGTGAGAGAAACGTCATTGTTTGGCAGTGGTATGCTGCTGGATGGCACATGGCTCTACAAGCGACCTGAGAGGCACATGGGTAGAGAGAGAGAGAGAGAGAGAGTAAGCCTTTCTCAGCCGCCCTGCTCTGTTCTCCTTAGTACACGCTCTCTCCGGGCTCAGTAATGCTGGATCCATCTACACCGCGCTCAACACAGTGATACCCTATCCATCTCCACACACACACACACACACACACACACACACACACACACACACACACCGCTTCACAGTTCACATTCCTCGAAAGCAACCCACAAAGCGGTGAGTCATTGTCTCCTTTTAATTCTCTGTTCATAGTGTCTGTCATTTAGTTTAATCATGTTTGTCATTTCTTCAAGTGAGTGTAAACAGTGTATTCATGTAATTGACTGTGATGACACTGTGAAATCCTCAGTAAGTGATTATTTTGACAGGGACAATAGTTTTATTACTGCGATAGTAATCATTGCTATGATTATGACATATAAAACATATTTTACCGGATAAACAAGTGAAACTGAAAGTGACGACTCAACAACGTGTTGGAACACTATACAATTGAAGCTGATAAATGGATGGAAATTGTATGTTTATACTAAAGAGATGAAGAGACAGCGGGAGACCCATGTTACTGAACAAACACTTTTCACAGATTTATATTATTATTACAAAACATAAATTAAACACTTAAGCCCTACCCCCATCGGTTATTCGAAATTTTCACAAAGTTCACAAAGCATTATATATGCCACACTGTGAGTTTACAGATCGGCGATTATAAGTTATATCGTACTTAATCCAACCCGAATCTAAGTCAGTCTATAACAGGGGCTCTCAACATGGGGTCCAGGGACCATCAAGAGTCATATAGGCTACAAATGGACCCATATACGAATCTGTGTAACAAATGGAGCCAAATGGACCCTTATGGGTCTGTAACTCAGTGTGTAACAAATGGAGCCAAATGGACCATTATGGGTCTGTAACTCAGTGTGTAACAAATGGAGCCAAATGGACCCTTATGGGTCTGTAACTCAGTGTGTAACAAATGGAACCTTATGGGTCTGTAACTGTAACGAATGGACCATTTACAGGTGTGTAAATATGAGAGTTATGGTGGTCCTTGGAACAGGTCTATCACATCAGTCAGTGAGTGTCCATGTTGGTGATTGAGGTAATGAGCTATATCGAGGATGGAGCGGGGGATCAGTTGATTCTATAATCTTTTAATTCCTTTAAGCTGTCGTCGTTTTGACCCGTGTGTGTGTGTGTGTGTGTGTGTGTGTGTGTGTGTGTGTGTGTGTGTGTGTGTGTGTGTGTGTGTGTGTGTGTGTGTGTGTGTGTGTGTGTGTGTGTGTGTGTGCACGCTGGGGATGGGGGGGTGGGATGTAGTGTGTGTGACTTGTTTAGTCGGCTGATTTAAACGTGCCCGGCTTTGCACTGACGACCACTTTCACTCATGGACTGACCAGTGTCCACACACACACACACACACACACACACACACACACACACACACACACACACACACACACACACACACACACACTCTCTCTCTTGTTTATTGTACAGAAACTCTGCTCAAACAAAACCACTGAACAAACCTAACGGGAGTGTGTGGGTGTGTGGCTGGCTACTGCTCTCTCTCTCTCTCTCTCTCTCTCTCTCTCTCTCTCACACACACCTACACACACACACACACACACACGCACACACACACACACTAGACACCCACCTCCACATGCTGTTATGCATAGAGCTCCAGTCACCCCGCTGTGGTCTCTGCTACCCACTCATCTCAGAGTACATCACAGCAGCAGCAGCAGAGCGATTAGACACATCTTAAAGGACCATGCCACGTCACCACTTTTCACCCTATCTTCATATAATTGGTCCTCACTAATGTTCATGATAAAATGCCACCATTTGTTCTACTCCGTCTGTGTCTCAGTGGCGTGCACAGACGGGGCAGGCGCTCAAGTGAAAAAAGGGCACCTTGTGCAGCGCGTGGAACCGGCCGGTTGCCTTAATAGTGTGAGATTTATAGATTTTGGGGCCTAAGTAATATATTAGAAGCTTTTTTTTTAATCAAGAATTGATCAATGTCACCATGGTCCACATACTGTACAGTGTAGGCCTACTGTACTGCTCTAGCACCCCCTAGTGTCTATCTGTGCACGCCACTGTCTCATATAGGGCTGTGGGCAGTAGGCCCGTCCACCAGTGACATCATCGTTAGGCAGATTTTTTAAACAAGATTTAAATAAATATATATAGGCTATATATATTATATTTTTATTATCGTGAAAACAATAGATTTCATTTTTCGCATGGCAACGTTTAAGGAATATAAATATATGGTAAATGGTGCATTTATATAGCACCTTTATCCAAGGCGCTTTACATAGATTGTGCATTACATTTACCCATTCACGCACACATCCATACACCGATGGCAGCAGAAACCATGCAAGGCACCAACCAGCACATCAGGAGCAATTAGGGGTTCAGTGTCTTGCTCAAGGACACTTCGACACTAACTCTGGGAGAGCCCGGGTTTGAACTGGCAACCTTGCGGTCACCATCCGGCCACTCTACCCCTGAGCCACCGCCGCCTGCAGTTTCTATTGGCTTGGATTCCCTATCGATGATGATCAGAAAAAAATGGTGCTATTTTATCATGATTATTACTGAGGACCAATTCAAGTGGTGAAGCAGTCCTTTAATCACTGTCATCTGCATTCCTATCTATCTAAATAGATGAGAATGTCAACAAAAGATAGATATATATATAAAATATAAAAAATAAAATCACTGGCATTAGTCAGTGTTTTGACCAAAAAATTGTTTTAGTCATGTTTTAGTCGACATACATATCAAATGATTTTAGTCGTCAAAATCGAAAGTTTGATTGTCTCGACAAAAATGTATTTTAGCGGTGCCTTGATGGTGTCGTACTGCCTGATTTTGGTTGTATGCTGACAATAGTACAAGCTATACAAGCTCACAACGCGCCGTCGTCGCAGCTCGGCGCGTTGAGGCTTACCGTGTTAGTAACGCCTGTCTGTAGTTCTACTGTATATGCTTCTTGTCGGGCAAGCATGCAAGTTCTCGTGACAGTGGCATGTAGACGGTGTGTGTGTACATTATCTTCCTTACATTCAGGGCTTAATTAATTCTTTCTGTGCTGCTAGCTGGTAGCATAAGTGTAGTTAAGCTGTGCCAGCGCCTACGCTCACTTTAAGAGCATCAGTTTCCTCCCCGCTGTAGCCCGGCCTGCACACTCTCACTCTAAGTACAAATATATACGTACCTAGCAAATAACGTCTCATAGCTGGGGGGGTACGAATATATTCGTACTTAGCAAAAAAAAGTTAATGCCGGAACCTTCCGCTTGCGCTCCGGTACCCGTAGAGGGCGCTCCGCCAACTCGAATGCACCTACAGCGTATTGTTTTCTTGTATTTGTTCTTCCAGGCTTCCCGCTCAAGTTCTTTTTTTTCCTCCCCCTCCCCTCCACAATACATTCGATCGACAATCTCTCTACAAGTTGACTATGCATTGCATCCATCAATGTTGTTACTGAACAACGATCTGTTTTCCCCCTCCCCTCCACAATACATTCGATCGACAATCTCTCTACAAGTTGACTATGCATTGCATCCATCAATGTTGTTACTGAACAACGATCTGTTTTGCACTTCACACCTGTGTGAAGTGAGGGGCGCTCTTATCATCATGCATAATCTCATTCTGACCAATCACAGTTTGCGTCCTCACTTTTCAGTCTTCATTTTTCTGCCCTCACTTTTTGAGGGGCGCTAGCCCCTCATATATACAGCTTTTCCCCACACATCTCATATTCGACAATGAAATGAGAAATTAGGTCAAATGTCCGCAACACAAACATTAAATGCCATTGACAATTTACGCCATCTTGTCCCCACACGTCTCATATTTGCCATCGACAATGAAAGGAGAAATTAGGTCAAATGTCCGCCAAATATGACGTAAATTTGTGGCAGCAGGCAACAGGCATTCTGATTGGCCAGTATGAGATGATGTACGATGATCAGAGCGCCCCTCACTTCACATGGGTGTGATTTCTTTTCTTCAACATGTGCTTTGCTCAGCCGCAATCAAATCATCGCTATGGGGTGATCAGCCAATCACAAGCCAATGTTTGTGTTCACACAAACCCGGAAAGCGTGTCTTTCCGATCTTGAGGTCTCTTCAAGATTCGCTTGGAGAATTTGCATCTTTATTGAAATGAAAGAGGATTTGTGTCTTTCTCCATGTCAGAGGTTTGTGTCTCTCTTTTACTCCAATACTCCAAGATGTGGTTATAACATGATGCAAATATCTCCTCCTAAGTTATTCCTGGCTTCTTCCTGAAAGCTGAAAGCCTTTGAGTTAAAAAGCCAAAATCAGCCAATCCTCTTATTATCATACAACAGCCACGGGCGTAGCTTAAGAGGTCCAAGTATTGTATCTCTCGAGTATTGCGCAATGTCTGACATCTCTCTACCAGCCACATAATGGATTTCCCCTGTGGCACAATCGTTATGCAAATGCCCAATCACAATTTGCGTCCTCACTTTTCCGTCTTTACTTTTGTCTCCGATGTCCAGAAAGCTGGGCATAGGAGGCGAGGAGGGGATGGCGCCCCTCAAAATTGAGGAGGTATGATTGGACAAAAACAGGGGAGGTAGTGTTTTGATTGGTCAAAAACAGGGGAGGTATAGTGTCTTCAGTGTTCTGACTTAATTACGTCAACCTGATGTAATTACTATGACATAAGATCAGATATATAATATTCATCGATTCCTGTTTTGAACTTCAGTTCCCATCCTCAATTCAGAATTAATTTTGCTAGCAACTTTCCCTGGCAACTATAAAGCCATGGCTTTATACTTGTGTAGTATATAGGATCACCGACTGACTTCCACACTCTGATGGAACCTTGAACTGTATTTTCATTTGAACCGTCTCCAAAGAGCACCTGTGTCAGTTCCAGATAATCACAGACCCACGCAGTGCTCCCTCAGCTCTCTATTGATCCTAATGTCTCCTGGCATCCCTGGCACATTGTATCCAAAAATGTAGTTATAGGTTAAGACAGATTTAGAAGGGGGAAAAAATCAATAATTTACAATACATTTACAAAAGCTTGTAAATCGGCTACCGTATGTTCGCTATTTTAGCTATTTTTTAGCTATATTCTTAAAGTATAAAAGGGAATCTGAAGTTGCCTAGCAACTACAATAATGATGTTGTCGGCTTTCACAACACCAGTGAATCATCATTGGTGATTCTGTTCGCCAGGTTTCCATTAGTACACTTGCATGTACTAGAGTAGACCCCTAAGGGTCTACTCTAAACAACATGCTATCTAAATAGCATTCTGCAGTCTACCTTTGAAACAATACCTTTGTACCTGGTAAACAACGAACCTATAGCATCTGTCTACGTCGCATTCGGTGCATTTGATGCTCAGGACGAAGTCATTGATAGTGTTTAGTGGGTTGAAACATTACAGGCTATGCAATGAGGACACGATAAACAATCTGACATTGCATGCGTGTAATGAAACAAATTATTATTACCACACGGTGGACAGAGGGAAGCACATCTTACAGCAGAACTCTGCCTCACGCAGAGGAGTGTAACTCCCAAATGTGCAACATCCTTAATCAGTAACACTCAAATATGTAGCATTATATCAAAATAAAAACTAAAATGCATTCAAATACATTACAATACAGGTTGTGTTGGTCTGTTCCCTGACTAAAACGTCCTGATTTTTGAATGGCCAACCCGACCACGACTGGACTGCATTCGGATTGGTTCACCAATCCTGTTCCACACAAACGTCATACATCAAAATGGTGTCAGTGACACAAACACCAAAACTTCCACCCTGTTAAAGGGATTGTGACATTAAACAAAAGTTTTTGTAATTTTATTTTATTTTTATTTTTTTCTGAGCTCAATTCAAAACCTGAACTTTTGACATTCAGTATCGATTTTCTGTGGTCTGGGGTTTTCTGGCTTAAACAAGTGCTCTGATTTTCCTGCTGTTTGTGATGTCACAGCCTGCAAATCCCATATATTTCATTGCCGTTCAAAAGGCTTCCAAACCCCACAGAAAATCCACTGAATTCAGTTCAGGTTTTTGAGTGGTGTAAACCACTCCTACAACTGGCTTTTGTGTGCAGAAAAAAATGACCATGGTTGCTATGTTCAAAATAATTTCTGACGTAATTAAATCACACCCGGGTGAACTGGATGACCGTAGCAACCGTGGTCATTTTCTCTGCACAGAAAAAGCCAGTTGTGAAATCACATCCGGGTGTGATTTCATTACGTCAGATCAGAGCTGATCAGGCTACATAATACCTTACCTTATTTCATTACGTCAGACATTACGTCAGACCACAGCTGATCATGCTATATAAAACCTTACACCACTCAGTTCACACGGGTGTGATTTTTTTTTGGGTGTAATTGAGGTCATAAAACAGAAAACAGAAAAAATAAATGAAAATGAATGCCATGAAACCTTTAAATAACCAGGTAAAAAATGGAAATGGTTCAGTAAAGTAGAAGTATAGCTACAGTATGTGATCCTTGTACAGTACTTGGTCCACCATTGTGTGAATGTGTCCATGTTGTACAGGTACTAGTCCTGCAGACTGTTAATCCGGCAGAGGTCAGAGGTCAGATTAAAGCAGGGATTAGCAGGTGAGCAGAGGACAGGTTAAGAGAGGACATGCGGGGTCAGCAGTGGTACGCACAGCAGTACTGTGACAATTATTACATCATCACATGAAAGCAAAGTAATTTATCCTGATCACAATTAGTATTGCCTAATTGTTGGAATCGTCTCAATCATGTTAGTGCTGCAAGATTAATCGAGGGGAAAAAAAGAAAAAGATCATGATCTAGATTGAGACACCGATTTGACCTCATTTCTAAATTTGAGCAAGAATGGCGATCTTAATTCCTGTGGAGGAAATCAAGATTCACATTTGAGAAAGGATCATGCTGCACTAATTCATGTGTATAAAGAGTAAAGACAGCAGAATAAATCACACCCGTGTGAAGTGAGGGGCGCTAATATATTAAAGTCTAACTCATGTTGATTAGGTGATGTAATGGTGATGTAAAACAAACACAACAAACATTAAACTCCATTAACAATAAAGAGACAAGCACACTAATAATTAGAGTGTGATTAATAGCAATCACAAAAACAGACCTTTAACAACAAAATATATATTTCTTTTTTTTTACGAAAACATCGCTTAACACCACCTTTTACTCCCATGAATCATATTGCATCCCTATTCTAGGCATGGGGTATATTGTGAGCTTTCTGCTGTATTTGAGCTTGTAGATCGGCTGTTTCCGATGTTTGGTGTAGATGGAGAACATGAGGGGGCCAAGGATAGACCCCTGGGATCGACCCCCAAGTCGACCCTGGTCAGTTAAGTATAGGGTTTAAGTGATATTATAGAACATTGGGGTATTATTTGGTCAAAATCTTCAAATCAAATTGCGATAATCACCACGTCACAATATGACGTAAAAAAGATTTAGTCTCTGTGACACATCTAGGGGCCGCAATCTGCATTCAAAGATGTTCCTGGAAGCTTTGTCATTGGTCGAAAAAAACCCGGTCGCAGTGACTAACCAATCAGGAAGCAGACAGGCAAATTGACCAATGACAAAGCTTCTAGGAAAATCTTTGAATGCAGATTGCGGCCCCTAGATGTGTCACAGAGACTAAATCTTTTTTGGGAGCGTTCTACCCATTGCTGGCTGTGTGAATACCAAAAAAATAAAAAATAAAAAGGTCATTAAAATGTTGACATAGTACTTGAGTAAATGTACTTTAAAAGCAGATCTGGGGTTTCCCTGGCTTCCATGTTGACTTGGCAGACTGTAGTAGTATGTGTTTGAAGGGTGTCTCTGGTGTCACATAGAGTAGGTGCTGACATTGTGACCTGTGAATGATAGGACCTCATATTCACTGACACTTAGATGTGTTGACTACCAAAATACTCCACAGTACCAGACGACAAATGACCAATGACCACATGATCAATGGTGGACAGTAATAAAGTACGGATCCTTTCCAAGTACTGTTGCTCACTTACTTTCATGTATCTTTCACTTACTTAACTGTATTAATTCAAAGCACATTTCTAGGGAAGGACCCCTGTCCCCGGCTGGGACCCAAACTTACAACATTAAATAGAGTGTACTATAAAGCCTTAAGAGTAATATTTGACCAGGAGTATCTATAGATTCTATACTTTGACTCAAGTACTGGGGTTGAGTACTTTGCCCAGCATTGCACCACCACTAAAACGTCTGGGTTTCCGAGGCTGAAACATGGAGATGCAAGGTTTCTGCCCAACAGGGATGATATGTTTTCTCATTTGACTGACATCATCAAAATGTACAGTAGTCCATCTGTACACGAACTAGCTTCCTTTTCTGATGTTAATACCCTTCCTATCTGCCCTGTGCAGCTCTGTTCCAAACACCTTAGCTTTGAAACATGGTTGACTTGACATCCCTTTGCTTCCCTCTGTCCTCCCGTTCAACCCGAACCGTCTCCGTATCTGTTCCTTCATTTTGACAGCCTTCCCTGCATGTGTTCTCCCCAGCTAACCTGCTTTACAGAATCAAACCGGCTATTTCCGGTGCGCAACAACACCGCCACAAAATGAAGTATATGAATCAATCATGCTTTGAAGAAGAAAGCCAACTGAACTCTATGGAATCCAAATGACTAAGTCAGTCAGTGACTGAGAACTTTAATCCATGGATGTGAATGTGTTTGGTGTTGATCGGAAGGTCTAAAGATGCATAGTTGTCAAGATTCAACATTAAATGTTGTTGTTACAGTTGTTGTTACACTGTCTTTGAGCTTTCTGCTTGGGAATCGGAACGTTCCGAGGTCGACCCCCCCCCCGGTTTAGTGTTGAAGTGTCCTTGAGCCAAGACACAGAACCCCTAACTGCTCCCGATGTGCAGTTTGGTGCCTCGCATCATGGTATCAATAAGGTCCCTGACGCTTCAATCCACTCTTTATATAGATGTGTGTGGGTGAGAAAATGGGTGTGTGTGCGTGTGTGTGTGCGTGTGTGCGTGCGTGCGTGCGTGTGTGCGTGTGTGTGTGTCCTGAGCATGATGTTAAACTGCTCCGTTGTAACTACCATCGTTAATGTAGTGGGTGCAGATTTAAGATGCATTTGCAACCTCTGTGGACACTGTGTGCTTTTTGTGTGTGTGTGTGTGTGTGTGTGCGTGTGCGTGCACGCACGCACGTCTGTGCGTGCGCAGGCGTTTTTTGAAGGTTAGGTATGCATGTGTTTAAATGACATAACAATAGATTCAGTGTACACACTGGATATCATATTTATAAAGTACTGGTTTTGTTTGACACAAAGAAAATCACTGTTTGTTCCTCCTCATTAGAAGAGAGAGCCCATTCATCAGCTGCAGTTTTATTTTGCTGTTTTGCTGTTCCAAATGTCTCCAATTTGACTTGTTTACTCTGAAATCTGTATTCTCCCTCCTCGGCTTTGCCTTGTGTTCAATCATCCTGATTGGGCTACCGGCGCGGCATCTTATTATCCCTTGCTTACTTACTTTTCACCTCGGATGCAATGGGAGCTGTGCCTCATTTACATTAAGTCACATGGTGCTGTGAGTGTGCGGGCATATACGTCTCATACAACACACACGCACACTGGACAGCTGGACATTTCAGTGGTCCATGCATGCGATGACAGCACTGTGTGAACACCAGCTGTACATAAATACACGTCCCTGCTCCTGTGTCTTGGAGGATCAAGTTATATCCTATAGGTATTTTGAGCAGCATGATACGCTAGCGTGGCTCTGTTCCCTCTGCCCTATAGTTGATTCCCTATTAAGCACAAAGACACTTTAGTAGATAGAGGCTCGGGTTGTGAAGTTACCTTCTCAACAGTGACGTAGAGTCTGTTGGGGCCGGGGGGCCAGGGCCCCCATGAGGAATTGGACCAGGGATCTCGGCCCTCATGAGGAACTGGACCTGCGCCGCGCCCGTTCGCATAATTCTCGTCTTGCATTGACTTTGTAGTTTGTATGTAATCGCGCCGCTCTAACCATCCAAGTCTGGCACCTTAACACCTCTTTTTTTCCTCACTGTCCGGGACGGGGGGTGGTGGGGGGTGGACCGCGTTGCCTGTCCCTTGTACACACATGCAGATCAGGCATTGAAATGCTATTCTGGTCCGATCGGGCCCCCATGACGATTATAAAAACATTTCGTCTCTGCTTCTCAATATGTAATAAAAAAGCCATCGTGACACGTTGATGTAACTTCTGTTTTCTGATGCGAGTGTGGAAGACGCGTAGAGGGAGAAGTGTGTAGACGGCGGTCACTACAGAAAGTGCATTGCATAGTTGTAGTTGCACATCAAACAGTCCATGCTGACAGACTGAATTGCTCACCGGCGCATCGAGCATCTCATAAATTACACATGATGTCAGGTCACTTGGAAACTTGGAGAATGGAAATGAAAGAACTAAAAGTTCGGAAGTGCACGCCCGTCCATCTTCAAGTTCAACCGATTTTCCAGGGTCGGGTCGCCGGGGGCAACAGTTCCGGCAGAGAGCTTACTTCCACTTCATGATGTTTATACTTTGACTATTTGAAAATAGGAAATATATCACAGCACATTGTGAGCATTGTGACTATTTTCGAAACATTTTGAAGATGTTTGATTATACAAGAAATGGAGATACTCAAAGTAAAAGTGGCTTGAAATTGTACTTAAGTACAGTACTTGAGTAAATGTACTTATAGAAGTTTACACAATTAAGAGAATGTAGAATAATTGTTATTTTGATCAAGATATTAAAAGTTTTGGGTCTGAGAGGCAAATTCTCATGGTGGTCCGTGGCTCAAACGCCCAATAAATAATGGGCCTTGATATGAAAAGGGTTGAAAACCACTGCTTTACACCATTGAAGTTGGGTGGTGTTGTATGGTGGTGTTGTATGCTGCAACATGTTAGTCTCCATGTGTGGCTTTAGTTTCAGTAGAGCTGTAGTTGATAATGGAAGACTGGCTGACCGTGGATTGTGTCCAGTTTCCCTCGACTGTACTGTCACCAGTAGGGAAGCCACTCGATGGCTTGGTGACATTTTATTTTCGCATGTCATTGTTTGTGTGGGTGGTCTGCTGGTTTTATTTTCCTGTGTCATTGTTGTGGGGGGGGGGGGGGGGGTATTCTGGGAGATCAAGGTCTTACTTTGGACGAGCGGTCAGAGGGGGGCTGTGTCTACAAACGCACCACACACGGGCAACACGCACGCACGCACGCGTGGAATGGACATGAACTTTGTACTGCTATTCCTTCAACTCATTTACTTTGAGGACATTGACCTCTAACCTGTAACCTCTAACGCATAACCTGTAACCTCTAAGCAGCCCGAGACCCCTAGGGGGTCCTCAGAGTTAATACAGGCCTGGGGGTCCGTAAAATAATTGTGTGATAGGACATTGAGGGGACATAATACACACACACACACACACACACACTCACTCACTCACACTCTCTCTAAATGGTGCATTTATATAGCGCCTTTATCCAAGGCGCTTTACATAGATTGTGCATTACATTCACCCATTCACACACACATTCATACACCGATTGCAGTGGAAGCCATGCAAGGTACCAACCAGCACATCGGGAGCAATTTGGGGTTCAGTGTCTTGCCCAAGGACACTTCGACATGTAGACAGGAGGAGCCGGGATTCGAACCGCCGACCCATGGATCATTGGCCGACCTGCTCTACCTCCTGAGCCACAGCCGCTCTCTCTCTCTCTCTCTCTCTCTCTCACACACACACACACACACACACACACACACACACACACACACACACACACACACACACACACACACACACACACACACACACACACACACACACACACACACACACACACACACGCTGAAAGCATGCCATACGATCCCATGTGGGCAATGGGTATGTTATTTGAATGACCTCTGTGAATGGAGTTGTGTCCTTGCCAGTTTGGCTGGGTCCACCCTATTATTTATAACTCATAAACAACATGAGAGATCATAACTCTGAAATAAACACGTGAGGGGGACTAGAGCTTAATACTCAATCACACCATTAAACACTACCAGCAACACGTGAGGGGAACTAGAGCTTAATACACAATCACACCATTAAACACTACCAGCAACACGTGAGGGGGACTAGAGCTTAATACACAATCACACCATTAAACACTACCAGCAACACGTGAGGGGGACTAGAGCTTAATACACACTACCAGCAACACGTGAGGGGGACTAGAGCTGAAATAAACACTATCAGCAACACGTGAGGGGGACTAGAGCTTAATAAACACTACCAGCAACATGTGAGGGGGACTAGAGCTTAA
This sequence comes from Electrona antarctica, assembly GCF_951216825.1. Lineage (NCBI taxonomy): Eukaryota > Metazoa > Chordata > Actinopteri > Myctophiformes > Myctophidae > Electrona > Electrona antarctica. The sequence continues at coordinate 32,347,392 of NC_136801.1, forward strand.
TAAACACTACCAGCAACACGTGAGGGGGACTAGAGCTTAATAAACACTACCAGAAACACGTGAGGGGGACTAGAGCTTAATAAACACTACCAGCAACACGTGAGGGGTACTAGAGCTTAATAAACACTACCAGCAACACGTGAGGGGGACTAGAGCTTAATAAACACTACCAGCAACACGTGAGGGGGACTAGAGCTTAATAAACACTACCAGCAACACGTGAGGGGGACTAGAGCTTAATAAACACTACCAGCAACACGTGAGGGGGACTAGAGCTTAATAAACACTACCAGCAACACGTGAGGGGTACTAGAGCTTAATAAACACTACCAGCAACACGTGAGGGGGACTAGAGCTTAATACACAATCACACCACAAGTCTCTCACAATGTCCACATAATCGCCTGATCACAATTCCAGTGATGTATTATGTTTTCTTTTTTTTTAATCACATTTTGTGAATTCATATCAGATCCCATGAATGACCTATTAAGCCCTAACCACACTAAAGGGTCAAGACGGTTTTAGCGTTGTCCCTGTGGTGTGATATGTCTTGTTGCATTTTGACCCACGTTGACCCTAGTGATTCAACGCATGGAATGCAATGGCCCAAACCACACCAAAGGGTCGAGCCGGTTTTAGCGTTAACTCCTTGCAACCGTTTGGACCCAAGGAGTTGCATGGTGACCCTTTGGTGTGGTTAGGGATTTAGAGTACTGATGTCATCAAGTTGATGTCATGGAAGCCATACTATTAACTGCAACACTAACTACACCTGACCTATCAAATGTCATGTATAGTGGAGTACAGTAGTAAATTAAACATCTACTGATGCACAAACTTGGACACGTCATCAGTGACCTAAAGGGTGTTCAGTAGCACCTAAAAATGGAGTTAGGTGGTTTGCTCCCATAACAGCAACTATATCTAGCCTATATTGTTGTAAGCTGAATGTGAAGAAGACCAAGGAGCTCCTCATAACCCCCCGGAGGTGGGACGACCTTGACCCTATTTCGCAGCTGACACTCGGTGGGGAGGTGGTGGAAATGGTCGGCAGCTACAAGTATCTCGGGACCACTATTGACAGTGGGTTGACATTTAATGACAACACACAGGCCATCTTCGCAAAGTGCCAGCAGCGGACCTACCTCCTACGGAGGCTGAGATACATGGATGTTGCCCCCCCCCCATCCTCCGCAGCTTCTACATCTGCCATATAGAGAGCCTCCTTACCTTTTCTTTCCTGGCTTGGTATGGAGGGCTCTCAGAGTCCAGCAACAAGGCTAAGCTGCGGAGGGTAACCCACGCGGGGTCTAAACTCTGTGGGATGCAGAGCTCTGCCCTTCAGCATCTCTACGACCAGAGGACAGTGAAGAAAGCAGGAAAGATCGCGAGAGTCACAACTCCTAACCTCAGCACCTGCTTCAAGGTCCTGCCCTCGGGTAGGAGATACACTGCATCGAGATTCAAGAAGGCAAAGGGCAGTGCCAGTTTCATGCCCTCTGCCATTAGGCTCCTTATCAAACACAAACCCCCAATACCTGATTCACCTCAACTGGACCTGCTTGCCAGTGCCCCCGGCGTGCACACGCACGCACACACACACACGCACGCACACACACACACACACACACACACACACACACACACACACACACACACACACACACACACACACACACACGCACAGAGGCACATTCATGACATTATGAATGTTTCATGGTGTGGAGAGAGACTTTGCTTTCTTTTAAATGGCTTTAAAAAAATTGAATTATTTGACTAGTACTTTGCTGGGTGTTTTATTGTATTGTATAATTATTTATTGTCCTGTATGTATTGTCCTGAATGTATGCATTGACCTGAGCAAAACAATGTTCCCTTGTGGATAATAAAGACATCTAATCTAATCTAAGACTGAACATGCTGCATGTATCCGTGTAATTATCTTCCGTTCAATCCATATCCGACACGGATTGCACATGGAATGATACAGACTGTACTGTCAAAATTGTACTTATAAGTGCAGTAAATCTTCCACCACTGGCAGCAGCACACGCGGCTGTTCCATGCGTGTGCGTGACAGACAGATTAATTGTGAGGCAGTACACCTACCTACTAAAACCAAGACCCTGGCAGCTACGCACGGTGCTGTACAGAACACATTTACTATTAACACTTTGTGTAACCACACTGTGATGTCACATTCCTACATGTTCTGTCAAAGATGTTTCTCTCTCTCTCTGCTTATCTCTAGTCTGTCTATTCAATGTTCTGTCTGTCTGTCTGTCTGTCTGTCTGTCTGTCTGTCTGTCTGTCTGTCTGTCTGTCTTGGGAATCTCGTTAATCCATTCATGCGCGTCACTAATTAGATGACGAGGCATTTGGCTACCTTAAGAGAGTCATAGTTACTCCCGCCGTTTACCCGCGCTTGATTGCATTTCTTCACTTTGACATTCAGAGCACTGGGCAGAAATCACATCGCGTCAACACTGTCTGTCTGTCTGTCTGTCTGTCTGTCTGTCTGTCTGTCTGTCTGTCTGTCTGTCTGTCTGTCTGTCTGTCTCTCTCTCCATCTCTGTCCGTCTCTTAATCTCTGTTTATGTCTGTCTCTCTCCCAGTCTTTCTCTCTATCTATGCCTGACTGTTTGCCCCCCCCCCCCCCTCCTCTCACTCTAGTCCAGTGCTGTCCAGTAGAGATTTATCACTGCCCATTAAACGTCGGTGTAACCACATGGTGATGTCACATATTCCATATTCCTTGGCATGTCAGGTCCCCGCCTAGCCATTTAGAGCTGGCCTGTCATATAAACTCATCTTTCAAAAGCACGACGTGTCACACACATGCGCCAGCTGCTTAGCATTCACATCTCTTTGTGTCACTGGCACACGCAGGGATGTGTTTTCGATGTGGAACTAACTACGCATTAGTCCGACTACTGCTAATCCGACATGCGTGGCCGGTTAAGACTCACCCCATGGCTTCCGCGTGTGGTTATGTTAGCCTGGGTTCCAGCGTGAATCGCTGCGTTCCGAGAATCCGAATTGTCACTGCGCTAATCAGTCTGGCCAGCAGGCAGCAGACTCGTATTTCAAAATACTACTGTCCCATTGTTCAAGTGAACTAAATGGAATAACATTCGATTGTGGGTTAATAAATATAGGCCTATACAAGGAGGTTAAATGGGAGGCTATTGTGCAATCAAAGTTACCAATACAAGCTAGTTTCAGAATTATTTTATTGACCGGTCAGGCCGGTATGGTACCAATATAGGCCTCATGCCTACCATAGGCCTCAGGCCTACCATACCAGGCCTCAGGCCTACCATTGCGTGGCACATCTATGCACGGAATATCTATGTTCACAGTGAAAGGGGGTGTTGTTGAGAAGAACCACACGCCCACTCACTATGCATATTTCCTTTGGGAAACCCAGCCAATATCAGTCACCAGATTATTAAGCAGGGACGTTTCTTTTCAATGAGTCTAACATTAATAAACGTTGGCGTAACCACATGTTGATGTGACATATTCACATATTCTTGTCCGCTAAGCTCTTTAGAACTGGCCTGCAGGCATATAAATCCATCATCATCACAGACACGCGCCAGATGCTTAGCATAGATCTGGCGCATGTCACGGGACGTGTCTTCAATGACTATCATTCATTAGAAGGACAATTTCAGTCACCAGAAGCAGGGACGTGTTTTCAATTAATCTACAACATTCAATAGGATAATTGCATGCAGTCACCAGAAGCAGGCACGTGTTTTCAACGATTCTAACATTCATTAGAAGGCAAATATCAATCACCAGAAGTAGGGACGTGTGTGTTCAATGAGTAACATTCACTCTGTCTGTCTGTCTGTCTGTCTGTCTGTCTGTCTGTCTGTCTGTCTGTCTGTCTGTCTGTCTGTCTGTCTGTCTGTCTGTCTGTCTGTCTGTCTGTGTGTGTGTGTGTGTGTGTGTGTGTGTCTCTCTCTCTCTCTCTCTCTCTCTCTCTCTCATCAGTGTCACGTTGACCACTGCAGAATGGTGGTGAAGGGCATTAATGAAGCTTCAGTGTGAATCTCAATTCCCATAGTCCTCCACCGTGCATGGCTGCCTAACACGAACACTCTAGGAGTCTCACTGATGACAACCACCACCAGTGAACCTGTCCCTTATAGTCTTGCGTAGCCAGACAACTATTCCACAATCTCCAAATGCTGTATGGATTCTGGAACTATATACGCTGTCCGAAAGCAGTGAAACAAAGCTGTCATCTGTTTGTCATTTCCGTTCCGAAAATCTATTTTAAAATATCTTTACATTAACCCAGTGTCCGTTGCAACCCCCCTCACTGCAGTACATTGTACTACATTCATGGTCAAATGTGTCCGGTCTGTCTTAACTGCTTTTATATGAACACAAACACGTATATTCAATGTATTCAACCAGTGGTTAACATGAGTATATCCAGTGAATATGAAAAGAACAGACATTGAAATGGTATTAAACTAGAAGCTCGACCCGCCTGTGGTGGGTCTCGCGTCGAACGCCACGGGTCTGTGTCCCAGTGCGATCTGAGTGAGACACACGCACCTTATCTTCGCCCACTGACCGTTTGTTTTCTGTGCTGCCTATGGCCAGGTTTTGTTCTGTGTTGTTGTTGTTGTTTCTCCGTGAATGTAGTGTATCCGCTGTCCGTGTATATTATCGGGCCATCACACCATGGAAAGGGAAACCACGGAGCTGGGTTGAAAACACGGTGGTAGAGTTGGTGACATTATCGCGGCCGCGGAACACGGGTGTAGGCGGCGGTTCCACATGCTCTGCATGCGTCACACGGTCTACGACTTGCCCAGCTGAACTGAAGTGTGCCAACGTATTCTTTTTTGGGACCGCTACATTTACAGAGCAAACATGTACATAAACGTTCAGAATTCAAATGTAAAGTAGTAGCAGCGCCGCTATTGGTTGAGAGGTATGTTGCACTCATACACTGGTCGATATAGGCCACACTGCACCACACTGCCAATACAAACTAATAGGCGAGTTTTCCGATGCACCCCATTTGAGAAGAATACCTGGGGCGCTCGGATAAAAATGCCTTTTATTAAACAACGCGGACCAGGAAAATTCTAACATCCGTGGCACCTATGGTGTGTACTTTATATTTGACATCTGGACGTCTGTAGGCCTACACGTTTGCTCTGCAAATGTAGCGGTCCCAAAAAGACAGACTGAAGTTGCTGCATGTTTCAGGGCTATACCGGCTCAATTGTGTATAGATGGATATTGTACATTCAAAACGAAGACCATAATCAGTACAACTAACAGAACATGAACATGAGCAGTCCTCTGTGCTGCGTGCGTGCGTGCGTGCGTGCGTGCGTGCGAGTGATACCAGTTGTTTTTCTCTCCACAATAGGGCTTTTGAACCCATGACATTTTATTTTAATGGCCACCTCTGTTGTCTCGCCTCCACTGCTCGCAAAGTGCTCCCATGAGTCATGCTTTTATTTTTTATTATTATTCTTTTTTTGTTAATATTAGCATTAAAACCTTTGTGTTTAGCCCACAGGTTGGGAAACACACTGATATTATTTTAGGATGCTGTTCTGCTGCAGTGGTTTATATCAATCATAGTTCATTGTGTGATCCAGAATGCTGCAGCTCGCTTTCTCCCCCCTTTCTCCCCCCTTTCTCACATGTCTCCCCCCTTCTCCGCTCCCTCCATTGGCTCCCATGGTTGCTGCCCACACAGACTAGTACAAAACTCTGATGCTAGCATTCAAAGCAACCAAAGGTACCCTCCCGTGCACTCAGATCAGCCGGCGCAGTGAGGCTGGAAGTGTCTCTGCTAAAAAGGCTCCACACGTCCCAAACTCTTCTCCCCTCTGGCTCCAAAACTATGGGAATGCACTTCCCATAGCAATATCAGCACTGCAGACTCACTCCCAATCTTCCGCCGTAGTCTGAAAACCCACCTCTTCACAAGTTCAGCCCGTAGCACTTGCCGTAGCACTTGCCCTAGCCTCGACAATCTTACAGGTGTATGCATAGGCTCAACTTTTGTAACTTAGATAGCATTTTATGTAGACATAGCACTCTATAGTGTATACACATAGTTTCATTATATAGTTTCATTATATAGATATTCCACTGTACGTATGATTCATGATGACTATTTTTGATGTATTACCATGGTTGTTGTTCTTGCTTAATGTAAATCGCTCTGGATTAAGAGCTAAATGCCTACATTTTAAATTGTGTGTACAGTGCAGAGATGGCAGAATGAAGAAATCACCCGTCAAGGGCTTCTGCCCTCCCCTAAAAACCCTCCCCTACTGGGCGGGGTTTCTGGCAGGGTTTCTTTATTTTTACAGGAGTTGGGCATTGTCATATTCTAATACAGTCCCAATGCTCCATCAGCACCTCAGTGGCGTGTTGTCATATTCTAATACAGAATCAATGCCCCATCAGGACCTCAGTGGCTTGTTGTCATATTCTAATACAGACCCAATGCCCCATCAGCACCTCAGTGGCTTGTTGTCATATTGTAATACAGACCCAATGCCCCATCAGCACCTCAGTGGCTTGTTGTCATATTCTAATACAGACCCAATGCCCCATCAGCACCTCAGGCTTGTTGTCATATTCTAATACAGACCCAATGCCCCATCAGCACCTCAGTGGCTTGTTGTCATATTCTAATACAGACCCAATGCCCCATCAGCACCTCAGTGGCTTGTTGTCATATTGTAATACAGACCCAATGCCCCATCAGCACCTCAGTGGCTTGTTGTCATATTCTAATACAGACCCATCAGCACCTCAGTGGCTTGCCTCACTAATCATTAGACTCCCAACTAACTACACCTCCTGGTATCGAATCCAATCCAGCTTGTGACTCTATTTTTGTGGCAACCGCAAATATATATAATATATATATATATTTTTTCTTTTAGACCTCGACAGAGTCTGACCTACGTGGCGGGTTAAGACTGAGGTTAGGGGTAGGGTAGGGTAGTCTGGAACTCACCTATGCTTTTTATGGCATAGGCAGCTCCCGGCAGGATCCGCCGGGAGAAACTATGCGCAGCTGCGCGACATGAGACTAATTACTTAGAGCGACAGAGAGAGAGAGGAGTGTGTGTGTGTACATGTGTGCGTGTGTGTGTCAATTTAACAAAGGTGCAGCCGATCAGAAATCAGCAGAGAGTGAGAGATGTTTGCGCTACTCTATGCCGAATTGAAGTGGACTCGGACCCAGACTTTTTTTTTCTCCCTGGAAATAAAAACGTCTGGGTTTCCGAGGCTAGGGGTAGGGTAATGTCCGACATACATATGGTACGTGGCCATACATATGGTACTGAGGTTAGGCTTAGGTTAGGGGTAGGGTAATGTCTGACATAAATACTGTCAGGAATACCTCAGTATTTGGACCCGTATGCAGAATAACCCAGGCAACAACGACTTGCACTCAAGCACTTTTATTTGAACTCAGAAAACCCTCCCAGGGCATATAACATAAAGTCCCACTCTTGGGAAACACAGTTTCCCAGTTATAATCGAGCAACCTAACCAATAACACAGAGTCACTAATATACCTCCATGCTCATTAACCAAAGTCTCTTCAGCTTAGAAACGTAGGTGGACACAGTCTCACAATCAGCCAGGGGAAGGGAGGCAACAGAGGGGCAAAGGTAGGGGCGGCGGTCCAGGCGTGGTACGTCCTAGGACAGGACGTGACACATACGGTACGTGGCCGGTTAAGACTGAGGTTAGGGTTAGGTTAGGGGTAGGGTAGGGTAATGTCCGACATACATACGGTACGTGGCGGGTTAAGACTGAGGTTAGGGTTAGGTTAGGGGTAGGGTAGGGTAATGTCCGACATACATACGGTACGTGGCCGGTTAAGACTCACTTCCGTGTGCGGTGCCACTCCCAGTGACTACTGGGCTTGGCTGCTGAATGCAAGGGGTTGGGCGGACATAGTTGAGGAGTGATATGTCCTGTGTGCAAAATCTAGGCGCTGTTGTTTCACTTGTTTCCTGTGACCTCTAACCTCTCTGTGACCTTCCTGTACATGTGTTGCAGGGTCAGCATGGAGGAGGCAGACCTGTTGAAGGAGAGACTGCAGGCCATTACGGTAAGAAGTGGGGGCCCTTGGGGGGGTTCCGGGGGTTGGGGGGGGGGTTCTTTGTAAGTTTGCTCTGAGGAAGGCTGAGTGCCGAAACTGCATTGCATCTGAGTCAGTCTTGCATCTTTTATTTTGGCAGTGCCACTTTGGTGGTTTTTTGGGGGGTGTGGTAACCTGACTCCGCCAGATGGGGCAGCAGAGAGTACACTACTCTCTGCTGCCCCATCTGGCGGAGTCAGGTTAGGGGTGTGGGGTCCTCAGCTAAATTATATTCAATTACCTTACAGTCATTTTAACCGTCTTAATCCATACTATATAATTTGGCTATTCAAAAATCTTGAACATTTCTGCAAATCTTTGAATTATCTTTTTTATGAAGCGAACATTTTAAAGGACCACTTCACCGCTTTTCAACCTATCTTCATATAATAGGTCCTCACTTATAATCATGATAAAATGGCACAATTTTTTTCCTACTCGGTCTGTGTCTCATAGGAGGGCTGTGGGCAGTTCAGAAACCCGTCCACCAGTGACATCATCGATGGGGAATCCAAGCTAATAGAAACTGCAGGCTTTCTAGTCCTGAAAAGTTGCAATGCGAAAATGGAAGCCATCGTTCTCACCATAATACAAATCTAAACATTTTTGTAAAAATATCTTATTTAAAAAAAGATCTGCCTAATGATGATGTCACTGGTGGACGGGTTTCTGAACTGCCCACAGCCCTCCTATGAGACACAGACTGAGTAGGAAAAAAATTGTGCCATTTTATCATGATTATTAGTGAGGACCTATTATATGAAGATATGTTGAAAAGTGGTGAAGTGGTCCTTTAACACAAATCTTTGCCTCCATCTTCCCACACACTGATATTAGTGTGGAGTGGTGACGGCGAGTGTGGGTGGGTTTAATGATGAGCCCTTTCCACGCTAGCGCTGTGTGTGTGTGTGTGTGTGTGTGTGTGTGTGTGTGTGTGTGTGTGTGTGTGTGTGTGTGTGTGTGTGTGTGTGTGTGTGTGTGTGTGTGTGTGTGTGTGTGTGTGTGTGTGTGTGTGCACGTGTGTGTGACTGTGCGTGCGTGCGTGCGTGCGTGCGTGCGTGTGTGACTGTGCGTGCGTGCGTAGGTGGGTGGGTGGGTGGGTGGGAAGAAAGCTCTCACACAAACAAGGCTGCTGATGTGAATGTTACTGCTTTGAAAGCAGGGTTCCATGTGTGGGGGAAACAGAGATGGCAGGGGCTTTGTCTGAACCACTAATGCATCAATTGTATAGACCTACGTGTTTTTACGACACATTTTGGCAAGAATAATGCCACAGACGAAAAACAGTCTAAGTCCACACTATTTATCCATAATGTATAAATGATAGATAAGGGTTCAGGACAACGAGGCCTTTTCGTGGAGGGGTCAGAATGAAATTTGGACTTAGACTGTTTTTCGTCTGTGGTAGGCTACTCATCGATCCAACGATCTGCAAGCTGACACTAGATTGGCTATTTTCAACGATAGACCAACCTCAAAATAAGGCTTAATTGGTTAATGTATGTTCTGCAATAATCTAAATCCACAACTCGTTGTGAGACAAGAGAATATACTGAAATAAGACAATAATGTTAACAACACCAGGCTGCTGTGATGCTATTATGTAACATAACAACTGGCTAAGTGTTATTGTGAACAGGTGGGCACATGCGTACACGCACTCACGCACGGCCACACACGCACCCATTTGTATATTCTGTCAGGGTTAAATTGTTACTGTGGGTTTGACGGTGTGTTACATTTTGTTGCTGTCGGGCAGAAACATGGATTATTCTTTTATTTTATTTTTTCATAAATGTATGACCTATGCTGTCCTAATTTGTCATATGAGTGTCATAAAAGAATAGAAATAAATATTTGTCTTGTTTTTTTCTTGTTTTTTTTTTTTAAGTTAAAATATAGTAAAATATAGTGTCTCTGAGGGTTTTATAAATATTGAACCAATGAAACGTATTATTCATTTATTTTCTTTTTCAATTTTCCGAAAAGCAACCGTTTTTTGACATACAAGGTTTCCACTCGACACCAACGATTTATGGCACGGAGCAGCTGTGCATGGGCTCAAGTCCAAAGCCACAGCGAGGGACAAATAGTTTCCATGTCGTAACATTTATCTGCACTGTTGTTATGTAGTGGTCAGAGAAGTACTCAGAGGAGAGGACAGTTTCATCCATTTTCAATCTATCTTCATATAATTGGTCCTAAATGGTAAAATGGTAAATGGTGCATTTATATAGCGCGCTTTACATAGATTGTGCGTTGCATTCACATAATATTCACACACCAATGGTGGAGGAAACCATGCAAGGCACCAACCTGCACATTGGGAGCACATTGGGAGCAATTAGACCACTAATTCTGGTCTTGCTCAAGGACACTTTGACACTAACTCTGGGGGAGCCCGGGTCCCGGGATCGCACTGGGAACCTCACGGTTCCCATTCAGCTGCTCTACGGGCCACTCTACCCCTTATCCACTGCCGCCCCATACTCGCTAATGCTGTCAGTCTCAGAGGAGGGTAGACACTAGACAATTCAGAAACCTGTCTACCAGTGACATGATATCACATCATCGGCAGGCAGATTTAGTCATTTCAAACGTTTCAAATTATTTTATTAAATTATTTGTATTGATGCGAGAGCAATAGCTTCTGTTAGGCTACAGCCAGCTAACTTTCAGGGAAGAGAAAGACTGCAGTTTATATTAGCTTGGAATCGATGAGATGTCACTGGTAGGCAGGTTTCTGAACTGTCCACAGCCCTCCTCTGAGACACAGACCAATTAAGTAGACAAAAAATGGTAGCAATTATAATGAGCATTAGTGAGGACCAATTATATGAAGGTAGGTTGAAAATACTTGAAATGGTCATTCAAAGTTTTGTCGTTATTTTACTTAATTGCAAGCATAAATTCTAGTTTGCACAAATTCTAGTCTGTCTGTCTAGTCTGTTCACACTTTCCCCCCTAAAAATATAATAGATGGAGAGATTAGGCTGATGATAACGTTATCACATGTTGTGATCTGCTGTTGTCAAATAATCAAATGATTAAGTTAAATTGGTTCATGTCTGTGGTTCATGACTGTGCTGTTTTGTGATTGGTCCCCCAGGACAAGAGGCGGGTACAGGAGGGTATCTCCAAGAAACGGACAGAGATCGACGAAGAGAAACTCAAACTTCAATATATAAAGGTAGGAATGTAGCTAGTGAGGGCCAAATGTCCACATAAGTATTGTGTATATATGCAGTGATGTAAATAGGTTTTCAATGTAATGAGTCCCGGGATGCAGGGATGGTCTTTTAGATGAGTCCCAGGGACATTTTATGAGTCCCACTTCAACAACGTTAGGAGTCATATTTAACTCTCATTTCATTTTATATGGTTATGATGTGGTTATAAACAGAAGAAGAAATGATTATTATAACTAAAGCTAGCAAAATAAACTAGAATAAAAAACTGTACAGTAGTACAGTAGTGCATCCCGTGGATGCAGAGGTCGTTGTTTTATTGCGTCCCTTAACTATAAACAGATGCAAAATGCACCCCATTTTAATCTGATACTGTATATGATATATATGATACTAGTGCGTGTACTGTGCGTGCCCAACAGAAGAAGGCTCTGAGGGAACAGTGGTTGATGGATGGACTGAGTCTGAGCCAGCAGACGGAGGAGGAGCAGGAGGCTTTGAGACGTCAGGTCCAAGATGAACGGGAGCAGAGCGTTCAGCTACAGACCAACATAGACAGGTAACATCGTTACGCATAACACCCAGCTACAGAACAATACAGGTAACATCATTACACATAACACCCAGCTACAGAACAATACAGGTAACATCGTTACGCATAACACCCAGCTACAGAACAATACAGGTAACATCGTTACGCATAACACCCAGCTACAGAACAATACAGGTAACATCGTTACGCATAACACCCAGCTACAGAACAATACAGGTAACATCGTTACGCATAACACCCAGCTACAGAACAATACAGGTAACATCATTACGCATAACACCCAGCTACAGAACAATACAGGTAACATCGTTACGCATAACACCCAGCTACAGAACAATACAGGTAACATCGTTACGCATAACACCCAGCTACAGAACAATACAGGTAACATTGTTACGCATAACACCCAGCTACAGAACAATACAGGTAACATCGTTACGCATAACACCCAGCTACAGAACAATACAGGTAACATCATTACGCATAACACCCAGCTACAGAACAATACAGGTAACATCGTTACGCATAACACCCAGCTACAGAACAATACAGGTAACATCATTACACATAACACCCAGCTACAGAACAATACAGGTAACATCATTACGCATAACACCCAGCTACAGAACAATACAGGTAACATCGTTACGCATAACACCCAGCTACAGAACAATACAGGTAACATTGTTACGCATAACACCCAGCTACAGAACAATACAGGTAACATCGTTACGCATAACACCCAGCTACAGAACAATACAGGTAACATTGTTACGCATAACACCCAGCTACAGAACAATACAGGTAACATCGTTACGCATAACACCCAGCTACAGAACAATACAGGTAACATCGTTACGCATAACACCCAGCTACAGAACAATACAGGTAACATTGTTACGCATAACACCCAGCTACAGAACAATACAGGTAACATCGTTACGCATAACACCCAGCTACAGAACAATACAGGTAACATCGTTACGCATAACACCCAGCTACAGAACAATACAGGTAACATCGTTACGCATAACACCCAGCTACAGAACAATACAGGTAACATCGTTACGCATAACACCCAGCTACAGAACAATACAGGTAACATCGTTACACATAACACCCAGCTACAGAACAATACAGGTAACATCATTACACATAACACCCAGCTATACAGAACAATACAGGTAACATCATTACGCATAACACTCAGCCATAGAACAACTCACAGGAGGTTACCTGGTTGGGAACCACTGCAAGAGATGACGTTCGTCCACTAGATGTCGCTCTCCACTAGTGCACATCTCCACACCTGAGGCCTAATATCACATCAAAGAGACAGCACTCATGTAGCCTGCACCATTGTAATTAGGGATGCCAAACGACTCATATTTGGCCAATCGATAAATCGAGGCCGCAAATCGACGAGTCGATCGACTTTTTTTCCTATTTATTTTCCATTATTTTTTATTTTTTTATTTTTGTTGTTGCTGCGCAGCAGTTGAGGAGAACGCAACTATGCATTCCTTTAAGCAACACAACTTCTGCAGCTGCATCCATATGTTTAGAATTTGCATCAATGATCAAAGCCCAATAATAAAAAATAAACTTTATTTTGTAAACAACGACACTGAAGGAGCAGCGGCGCTATCGGCTGCTATGCTATCAGCTAGTCCCAACTCAAGTGTCTGCAGCAGCCTGTCACAAGTCCCGTAATGAACTGATACGGGACGCACGTTGTTCCGTATTTTAATGTCGGGTCGGGGAATAAATACAGTATGAATGACGGCGGGATTTATTTGACAACGCTGTCCTGCTTTCTTCACGAGAAGAGAAGAGCGCTCACAGCTCAGAACAGAGCGGACCTGTCTTTGAGAGTGAGCAATGAGATGCATTGCGAACCTGGGGTCTGGGGGCTCAGAGCTGCAGCCATTGGCTCATGATACGAGCACACGACCAATGGGACAGAGCATTCAGTGTTGCTAAGATACCCTTCCCCTTCACCCCACACCCTTGGACGATGGCGCTCTAACTGTAGCCAGGGCATGCGAGGTGTGAGGTGCGGCGCTGACGGGCGCAAAAAAAATACGTTTTTGAGTCGCGGAAGGCATGAGTCGAAAATCGAGTCGATTTTCAACTTTTTTCAACATCCCTAATTGTAATGTATTAACGCACTACGCAGTGGCATAAGGGTCCCTGTCTCCCTGAGTCACGGCTGAGTCATGTCAAGTTATTAAACACAGCTAGTGCCTGATTATAGAGCAACACAACAGAAATAACCTGTATAAGTCTGAGCTGAATGAAACAAGTTGAGTCCAGAGCCCTGGCCAGCTACATTGTTCCTTCTTCCCTCTTTTCTGGCATCACAATTCATGTACAGGTCCTGATGTAGGAAGGACATTGAACACTTGTGTGCAGCGTTTGAGTAAGTCCCCGGAAACTTACTTAGTTCCTGTAACGAAGGCCACATAGCTGCTATTATCACTATAATTGGAATAGGGCTTAAGTGGTTATTCATAATAATAGCCTATACTTTCCCCTTCCTAGAATTGTAGTGGAGACAAAAGTGCAACATTCCTCCTATAAACAAGGCTACTGAGTGGTGCTCAGTCTGGTCTGAGACCATTTACAGCTTTCACATTAAAGGACTACTTCGCCCATTTTCAACCCATCTTCATATAATTATAAAATGACACCATTTTATAATTATTTGATATAACCTAATTTATACTCTGTCTGTGCCTGTCTCAGAGGTGAGCTGTGGACAGTTCAGGAACTCGTCTACTATACGGGATATATACGGATAGATACGGATATATACGGATATATACTACTGGGATCATGACAAAACATGACAATAAACACAATTATTTGGGTCGAACTTTAGAAAGAACTTTTATTTGTTGTTTTTCTTCTGTCTACAGTAATTACATTTTTGTTTATTGTCATGATTTGTCAACCATCCGAGTTGGCTTTGTCCGAGGCTTACAGGTCTTTAAATAAATACTTTTTGAAACGTCTATGGGAAAAATGAATGGGGAATTCTCTTCCGGGCCGCTCGTCGCCATGAAAGGGGGCGGAACTGCGACGCTCTATATGTGGAGGGGTGGGCGTGGGCTTCCCTGCTTCATCTCTCTCCCAGCTAAGGGGTCCTTGGTCTGAAAAACGTTAAAGACCTCTGTTGGATCTTGTCCACAGGATAGACAAGGAGATCGTTGCCCTGGAAACGCAGGAGTTGGACATCTCGGACAATGAGAAGGACATCCTGCGACGCCTCAAGGAGGTGGAGCGAACACCAGAGGACATCATCAAGGTAGGCGGGGCTTTGCGAAGCCATGCCACCTCCTGGTGGCATTTTTTGTTTCACCATGGCAACCGTTGCACTGTTTCCGTGTCCTACAGTATACAGTGGTGAAAACTAAAGTTTTTTTCTGTAGCCTATACTTTGAGGTACAGTACTTCTACTTTACTGGAGTAGTATGTCCATATTTCAATACTTCTACTCTACTACATCTCAGAGTTATTTAGTAGCCTTCTTTTTACTCCACTAAAAGTATTTGAGAGTCTCTAGTCACTGTTGCTTACTTTGTAAAGTATTTGAGAGTCTCTAGTCACTGTTGCTTACTTTGCAAATTTAGATTATTATTACAAAACACACATTAACCCTTCATGTTATTCAAAAATAACAGATCTACATGTACAGTACAAGCTGGAACACAATCGATTGATTGATCGAACAGAAACATGCTATGAAACTGCACGCGGCCCACCCATCTGAAAACGTAGCGGGTGTTAAGTGGGCCGATAGGTGGGCCGCAAACGCTTTAGAGATTTTCAATTGGGCCCTGATCCAGTAAAATGTATTAAATCACACACCTAACTAATTATATATTTTATTCTCTATTGTCTTTTTCAACTCTTAACTCTTCATTTATCGTTTAAAGTTTACATGATAGTCTTGTAGATCTGCTATGTTTAAATTTTTAACGTTTGACTCAGCTGGCCTACTGGCGTTGACTGCTTTGTCCACGACTGAACTGTTAGCCTAACCGTGTAAATCTGATCTAAAGCTGATTCTGATTCAGTTTGCTTGGGTCGTTGTTTTGACATGCAAATCTCAGATTGCTGCGAAAGAATAGTGTAATCAGACACCTGTGAGGTTGCTGAAATGTGGTTATTTTTTATTCGATTGTTGCTGATGACTTGGCTGATTATTTTTTAAGTTCATATGCTAATCCACATGCTGCATGTTGTTATTCCTAAACCCCAACGGTGTTGGAAAGGGCTTTGTTTGTCTAACCAGATGCATTTGCTGGAGACAATCCTG
The DNA here is from genome assembly GCF_951216825.1 of Electrona antarctica. NCBI lineage: Eukaryota > Metazoa > Chordata > Actinopteri > Myctophiformes > Myctophidae > Electrona > Electrona antarctica. The sequence goes on from NC_136801.1 coordinate 32,363,621, forward strand.
TGTGTGTGTGTGTGTGTGTGTGTGTGTGTGTGTGTGTGTGTGTGTGTGTGTGTGTGTGTGTGTGTGTGTGTGTGTGTGTGTGTGTGTGTGTGTGTGTGTGTGTGTGTGCTGTTTATGTGTGGGTGGTTGTGTTACTTCCATCTGTAGTGTGCCTGCAAGGTGTCAGGCAATACTAATGGCTTCCAGAAATGATTTCTTCTTCTTCTTCTTCTTCGTAAATTCTGCCATCTCCGTCATGCGACCGTTTCCTAGCCATACAGCTTGGCTGGTCTCACTAACTTGCTTAATGTAAATCGCTCTGGATTAAGAGCGTCTGCTAAATGCCTAAATTGTAAATTGTACTAACGTCTTCTACATATTTTCCACTCATTCTTGCTTCTGTCACAAAATCACTATGGTGTACAAAAGCGCTCTAAGCCCATTGTCCTCTGGTGCTTTTAACCACTTGAACCGCAGTATCCATTTTCGGGGGCCAGAAATTGCATATCTACAAGCTCACAGCGTGCCAAGCTGGAACACATTGTGAGCTTATAGATCTGCTGTTCTTGGTTTACTTTGAATTTAGACTCAAGTAAAAAGGTCGAATACAGGACTTTGTGCCTTGTTGTTCATTGTGGTGTTTCTACTTTTACTTAAATTAATAAATTGCAGTGACGTAAATAGGTTTGCAATGTAATGGTTCCCGGGACCCAGGGGTGGTCTTCTAAATCCAGGGTCCCAGGAACATTTTATGAGTCCTACTTCAACGACGTCAGAGTACAGTATTGAGTACAGTATTGCATCCCAGGACCCCCGGAGGGTAGCCTCGGAAACCCAGACGTTTTTATTTCCAGGGAGAAAAAAAAAGTCTGGGTCCGAGTCCACTTCAATTTGGCATAGAGTAGCGCAAACGTCGATCACTCTCTGCTGATTTCTGATCGTCTGCACCTTTGTTAAATTGACGCACACACGCACACCCGTACACACACACACACTCCTCTCTCTCTCTGTCGCTCTAATTAATTAGTCTCATGTCCAGCAGCTGCGCACAGTTTCTGCGCACAGGAGCTGCCTATGCCATAGAAAGCATAGGTGAGTTCCAGGCTACCCGGAGGGTGACACCATTGCGTTCTTTTCTCAATTTAGTGAGACTATAAGGATGCAGGATGCAGGCTATATTTGCATCGCTGAGTCTTCTGCTATAGCATTGAGTATCGCTATAGACATCTTCGTGATATCATGGCTCGTTTGAACTTGAACAACTTTATTCACACACAGGAGTTGAACGCCAAACTCCGGGCTGGTAAGTACTAGCATGTGTGTTATTAACATACCGTATATAACAGTCCTACAGTGTAGTGCTCTGTGCATGTCAATGCTGGTAGGTGCAAACCTTGTACTGTACGTCCGAAACCATTCATTTTATTGTGATTATTTTTCAATAAATAGTGAAAATTGCCGATCTACAACCTCACACAATGTTGCATTGCATCGCTTTGACAGCTTGTAGATCGGCTATTCTATTTGTGCGACATTTTGTGCGATTAAGTAGGACATTCATTTACAAAGAAAAAAAACATAAAATACATGGAAATATGGACATACAGTATATATGAGGTTTGTCCCCGACAGCAACGAAGTATGCATTATATTATATATTTCACGATAATAATGACTACTATATACTAATGACTACTATATCACAATATAGAGCTTATAACTCTATTTTTGTTTCTAATAAAATAGAATAATAATGACATTTTGTTTTAACCATAACAATAATTACACTTCCCAAAGCATCTTGTGCATGCCAGGCCAGATTTCTTTGGCATGTCTCAATACTATCTTGTATAATAAAGGTCAATTTATGATTTGTGTCGACCAACTGTCACATAACCTTATGAGAAATGAGCATTCGTACTGTCCGTGACTTGCCAGCATGACCCCCAGACCACAGTTTGAGAACCACAGCATCAGAGGATGCATCATTTTGGGAAGGGGTCTGCGAGCGAGCGCTCATTTTTCCCAGAGATTTACGCGACACCCTTTATGAAGATTTCTGTTGTTTTGCCGTCACTCTTGTGTTGCGGCGTGCAGTTGGAAACTAAGCATGAATTGACTTGACCTAACATACGGCTTCTGACGCTATAGTGCTAATATGCCTGATTTTATATTCACGCACGTCTACAAGCCAGCTGGGCTTGTAGATCGGCTACTTTGGTGTACGCCACTGACAACCGTCTAAGTCCAAATCAACACTAACAATGGCTAAATAAGTTAACTAAGTGTATTGCAGTGTTGAAAAGTAACTAAGTACATTTACTCAAGTGTTTACTTAAAAATGCCTGAGTATGTCCTATTTCTTTAGAGACTCCACTACAATTATTTTACATTTTGTTACAAGTTACTTTATTTAGATTATTATAAAACCTAACCACTTACGCCCTATTCTATAATTCATCTATTTGAAAATATCCAAGCTCCCAACATAATGGCAATGTGTTTTTCAATGAGCTTGTCGATTGGCTATTAAAACGGGGGGGAAAGACACATTTTGAAAACTATGTACGATATGTCATACTTTTATTCAAATACAATTCTGAATACAGGACTTTTTTCCTTTTATTCTACATTGTGGTATTGCTGCTTTTCCTTGTGAGTCTGAGTAGCTCTTCCACCACTGACTGTGTGACTAAACCTCAGGTGCTGTCCCACCATCACCAGTCTCACAGACTCCACTCACATTCCAACCTGCACCAGCCAAGAAGAGCACCAGTCCAAAACTACAGACCAATGAAGAAGAACCCAAGAAAGGTAGCGTCTCTCTCTCTCTCTCTCTCTCTCTCTCTCTCTCTCTCTCTCTCTCTCTCTCTCTCTCTCTCTCTCTCTCTCTCTCTCTCTCTCTGTGTTATTATTTCTGGACTTGACCACTTTCACTTTAAACAATGTAAAGAAATTGTTGCAAATAGCAAAAATAGGCAATCTACAAACTTGTAAATTGGATTTATTTGCTATTTTTGTGTGATACTATAGTTTTTTTTTTTAAATAGGGCATTATTTTACCCCCCCAAAAAACATAAAAGGTTTGTTCCTGATAGCAATATGTAACTTTTTTTTTTTACGGCATAAAATGAAATACTGTTCCCATCCTTTCCCAATGTCCACCCTTTGTCCGGTGGGCAGCCATATTCGCCTGCATGGAGATAAGCGTGGAGCGCGACATGCGAACCGGCGAGAGCCAGGTGATCGCCACGGCCACCGTCACCCCGGAGGCGTTGAGCGAGCGCGGCGTGAAGGTGTACGAGGACGGCAGGAAGTCGGTGTACGCGCTGCGGCGAGACGGCGGCAGCGGCTCGCCGCGCGCCTGCGACGGAGGAGCGCTAGCGGAGATGATGACCCCCGTGGAGGTGGAGGAGCTGCTGCGTCAGGCCACCGAAACCAAAGTGCCCAGTGAGGTGCAGTACCACCACCCTGTGTACTCCTCGGCGTATACTGGAAACAGTAGCAGGTACTGACGGATAAGAATGTTAAAAAATTATTGTGTTCAGTTGTACACTACAAGTTTGCATCGCAGCATAAAGTGACGCGATGTGAGCTTGTACATCTGCTATTTTTAAACAGCCCGCGCAAAATATCTAAAATGCTTTCCACAAAGTAGAAATACTGTGTTACAAGTAAAACACGTTTTAGTGAAAGTAGGCCTACTAAAGTATTGCAATTAAAATGAACGTATCGTACCAAATTAAATATTATCCATTATGTGAAAAATATCGATACCGATCACGTCTTTTCTTACGAAACAGCAGGCCTTCGACGCCAAGAACACCCGGCGCCAAGTCGCCACAACAGACGAGCGGCCCCGATCAGACGAGCAGCTTGATGGGCCTCGGTGCTCAAAGCTCTGACGACCAAACGGGGCTCAGACCAGATGCCTCATCAGGTACTGTCGGCCAGTCCTTCTGGGTCGGGACCCGTTTGTGGGTGATCTTTTTCAGCTACAAAGCAAATTTGGCAAACATAATGCAATTTTTATTCATACGTTTGAATATTCAATACCAAAAACACCAATTATATCATTAATCACAGACAGAAATGTCATGATCGTTACAGCCTTGCCTAAAGAATACGAGACCCCCAGCCCCGCGTCTTCCCCGCAAGCCTCCACGTCCACCGACAGAACCCAAGCAAGAGGAGACGAAACCAAACAGATCCTGTCGCACATTCCAAGCCACGCCCACAGTGACTCCTCCAACGTCAAGCATCATCTGCTGTCACAGCCTCATTGGCCCCGGCCCTGTGCCGAGACCACTCCCATCCTGACCAACTGGCCCCGGCCCTGTGCCGAGACCACTCCCATCCTGACCAACTCGCCTCCCATCCTGACCAATGGACACAGCGGCTACACGACCAGTCCCGCCCCTGTGGCTCTGGTCTCCATCACGGCCAGGTGTGAAGGAATGCCGGCCCCCATGCACCCCATCTACACGGTCCAAGGCTCAAGGTGATCTTTAGTGTTTTAAGTCTTGTGTGCAGGTATATACTGTAAGAGTTAAAAGAATTATGTATTTTCAACTTCATTTTTTGAGGGACGAAGCTCCTCCTATATTCAGCTATTGGTGTAGATTTTCGTCTTACACAAACATTAAATTACCATTGACAATGAATGGAGAATTTCCGTCATATGTGGACGAGCAAATGGGCTATTTTTGTCCTACACAAAGTCATTGTCAATGGGAATTTGTCAAATTCCCATTGACAATGAATGGAGACTTCACGTCATGATGTACAATGATAAGAGCGCCCCTCACTTCACACGCGTACGGGTGACATTTTTATTTTATTCTTTTTCTCCAACACATTCTCACTCCCAACTAACTAACTATGGCCACTTGGTAACCTCCCACCCATCCCTAGGTGTAACTTTCCAACACCGCGATGTGCTACAGTATAGCATCTATATATTTCGGCATCAGCGGTGCCCCAGTCCAATTCTGTAGAAATCCCACGGCATCATAATTAGAGGCTGCATTTGGTGGGTTGTGGGTGAGAATGCGTTGTCTTGGACATCATAGCAGCAGCATAGTAACAATGAGAAAGACAACAATAACATGATCTGTAAAACAAGCAAAAGTCTATACAATATATATTGAAATTTTATTTATTTTAGAGGATAGCCCCTTGAGTTGTATCAACTCGTTTTAGAGGGGGTCCTCGGGCACAACAACAATACAATAATACATTAAACATGTCGACACAGCACAATACACTTACATCAACAAAACATAGATGCTCTCCAAACCACTCAAACACTACATCAAGACCAGAAACAACTGCACTGAAACACTTAACAAAATACTAGTAATACTAATAATGAAATAATCAAAATAAAATCAAAATCAAAAACAAGTACAAATGGGCTTCAGGTCTACAAGCAAAGAGGCCTTGAAAATGTTAAATGATGTAATTGATCTCAAAGCAACAGACAAGTTGTTCCAATCAGATGAAGCTTTAAACTGAAAAGCACGTCTCCCAATTTCATTAGATGTTGTGGGTACAGAAAAGTAAAGTTGTTGAGTATGTCTAAGAGGGTATCTAGAGTTATATGTAACTAATAACTGTTTTAAATATGATGGATAATTAAAGTAAATGCACTTAAAAATTAAAAGCAGCCAGTGGAATATATGTGCAATAGCAGCCAGTATGGCACAGTGTGGCTCCATACATGACTGTCAGCATGTCGAATGTTGTAAAAGTAAATGCTGCCATTGTCTTTGGCGTCGTACAGGACCTCGGAGGGCTGGACAACATCCGGTGCCGACGCTCACAGCCCCGCCCATCTGATCGAGACAGTCGATTTCGACAGACGGTCGCCGCTCTACCCAGAGAGCGAGGCGTCGTTCAACTTGGTCAACAGCCTGCCGGACGACCTGGGGTCGGGACCCGTCACCATGATTTTCATGGGCTACCAGACGGCCGAGGACGATGAGGAGGACCAAGACATCGAGGCCAAACTGGTGGTCATCGGCGAGTTCGAGGATGAAGTCCTCCCGCCGCGTGGCGGCCACAGCCGCGGGGACGAGTCTCTCTCCTACCACCCGGAGGGCTACACCAGCAAGGTCTTCAGACCCGCCATGGGCGTGGCCAAGGTGGGCGGTTGCAGAGACGCCGTTGGCCAGACGACGACGTACCCTCACTGTGAAGACTTGCTGCTGCTGCCCGTGAAGCCCACATTCACTCACAAGCCCGGCCAACGCAGCCCCCTGCCCCCCTGCCCCGGTGGACGGGTGCTGGACGAGCCCCCAAGCACAGGTAGCAACAGCCTTGACGAGATGACTGCGCGCCGTGCAACTGCAAGAACTAACTGAATTATTTCTTTCTTTCTGTCTTTCTTTCTGTCTTTCTTTCTTTCTTTCTTTCTTTCTTTCTTTCTTTCTTTCTTTCTTTCTTTCTTTCTTTCTTTCACTTAATTTAAGCCAGACAATGTTTGTTGCCGGAAATAGCCAACCTCTAAAGGTCATGGATGTGACACGTTGTGTGCTTGTAGGTCAGCCATTTTCTGTGTGAGACTTTCTTTTTTTCTTTCTTTCTTTCTTTCTTTGCCTCCTTCCCTCTCTCTTTCCATTGTTTTATATGCCTCAACAAACTTATCTGCTGTTAACCAGATTTGTTAATGCACTGACTCACAAGCTGCTACTTGTGCATTTCACAAAACTACGTTGCCATCTAGTGACGAGTTTGTGTCACTACGGCTTCACGTGTCACACTGGGTGTTGTTTGGTACAATGCCCAGTCAGGCACAGTGCCTTAGTTTAATTTATTCTAAAATGATGTGTGTGTGTGTGTGTGTGTGTGTGTGTCAACTAACTTTGCATGTACGTTTTAATTAAAAGCGTTGTTGTCAATGGATACTGTATGCTGTGTTTTGTTTGTTTGTTTGTTTGTTTGTTTGACTAACATTGGTTCTGCATAATGCGACGCCGTTGTGGAAGAAGTTGGAATGTGAGATCAAGGGACCCTCTGGGTTTCTTGAGGGGGTTCCAAATGGACCCTTGCAGGTACCGGAGACGGTTCCAAATATGATGGAAGCGATTTCAGTTCCTCAATGTTGGACCATTAAAATAGTAGTAGTTCACCCAACAAAAAGAAAGAAAACAAGAAATGAGAGAAAAAAATCTATCAAACACCCCATGAAGCCTTGGTGTACAATGAATGAATGAATGTACAAAAACTGAAACATGGAAACACTCAATCGAGTAAAAGCATCTCAAATGTGTATTTAAGTACAGTACTGTAGTAAATCCACTTGGTTACATTGTCCCCACTGTAGCACCTCAGCATATAGTGCAGGTTTAAACACACACAGAGAACATATACTGAGACTCGGCGCTGTTTATCTCTCCTGCTGCACTCCAGCGTTCTGCAGTCGTCCTTGAGTGCTCTCCTCCTTTGTTCTCTCCACTTCAGATCTGGCCAGGAGAAGAGACACAGACGTAATGCTTTTGAGATGTACTCATCCTTACTGTCGGTTGGAAACCGCATATGTTTTTGTGTTTTTTTCTTTTGTAGGTTTATTATTATTATTATGATAGATGGATAGATAGATAGATAGATAGATAGATAGATAGATAGTTTATTTGTCTCTGCCATGGTTTATCCAACATTATTACATACAGAAAAGGGGTTGACATGATACAAATGACCGAAAAGGAAAGGGCTGAAGCCGAAGCTTATTATGCCCACCTTTTTGAGATTTCAGTAATCTTCAGTAAAGGAAGGAAACAAAGACTGAATAAAGAAATCAGATTTCAACATTGCTGCATTTCTAATAAAAAAGGATTAAACAAAATCATGTGGAAAGAAACGTATTTTTTTGATCAATTGACAGAAAAAGCACTACTTCTACCACTTATGATAGTGATAATAATAATTGTAACAATGATGATGATGTTACTAATAATAATAAATATTCATTCACTTTTTTTCTTTTATACACATACATACATACATACATACATACATAATGTACATAAATATGCCCATAATAACACATATACATATGTTCATACATATGTGTTTACATGTATATGAAGTGGTTGTATGTATGTTCAAAACTGATACTGTACCTTTCAGGATATATATATAGCAAAAATAATAATTCAATTATACAAGCTCGGAATGCATCGCAGTGCGACATGTTTTCAGCTTGTAGACGCTATTTCTGATACCTTTGTGTGACACTGTATTATATAATACTATGGCATTAATTTATCCCCCCCAAAACAAACTACAACATAAAAAGTTAAAATATGGAGATAAGAGGTTTCTGCCCGACAGCAACGTTATGTAACTGTCATTTCTTATGTTACGTAAGACACAATTGAACCGCTTCGGAGATAACTCCAAGGTCTTCTTTATAATTGTATAGACAGAAGGACAAGATTGCCTTCAGATTGCCTTGGCTTCATGCCCATGTAAGAAAATCTGTACTTTTAGACTATACTGAAAAACACAATATTTTCACTAAACCTCCGCAACAAGCAGAGTCCCCCAAGGCTCTGTACTAGAGTATTTTCTGTTTTCACTCTACATTGAATATCTTCCCTGAAAATAGCTGGTCTACAAGCTTACAAGGTTGCAATGTGATGTGTTCTTTTCTGTGAAGGTTCTCCCCACAAAATGGATACTGGGGTTTAAGTGATTAAAGGTAGTGCAAGTGGTGATATTTTTGGTTAAAACGAAATGTTGTTTTGTACTTTTTACTCAAGTCAAACAGTACGAGTGTGAGTAGGTGTAGGCTGGGGTTGCCCTTCTAATCAATTGGCTCAGGCAGAGCCTGGAAATTGGACAGGTGTGGGGACTTAGGCTCATTAGGTCCACTGGCAGAGCCTGACCTGAGCCTATTCTGGCAGTTCTTGACAACCGTGTGTGCTCCCTGTGGTGGTGTGGAACGCGTACTGTGTCGAATTTGAAGTCGGTGTGGCGAATGGTTCTCGAGTTACGTGGATTACATACGTACACACGTGTACAGAGAGTCAGTGCATTTATTTTAAGATGAATGGAAACCATTCTAACTTATTCAATATAACTGTGATCAGTTTAATTAAATGTGATTACTTGGGAGTATGTCTTCCATCACGTGTGGTCACCCGTTTGAACTGACTGCCGTTGCTCAATATGAGATGAGACCCGCCTTTACTCAATATGAGACCCACCTTTACTAAATCATTTTATATCATAATGTGATGTCATGCATTCTGTCACCCTACCCTTTTAACTGCTACAAATCAAGGCTTTACTCATAATACCTGAAAACAAACCCTTCAGTGGTGGAAAGCAACTAAGTACATTGTATTACTTGAGTATATCTAATTTCCAATTCTTTTACTTTGACTCCACTAAAGTGTGGATCCAAATATTGTACTTTTACACCACTACATTTGTTTGAAAACTTTAGTTACTAGTTACTTTGTAGATTATTATTACAAAACATACATTAACCACTTTGACCCTATATAAATTGTTTGGCTACCATCAAAAGATTTAAATTTTCGCATTTGAAAACATGCGAAATGGGACATACTTTATGACTACTTTCTACTTTTGGCACTTTAATTACATTTTGATACCAATACATTTGTACGTTTAATCAAGTCAATTTAGAATTCCGGACTTTTACTTCTATCAGAGTGTTTCTACATTAAGTCAAATTTGTCTGTACTTTTTCCATCACTGCGCTTGTCAATAATTCCTAACACTAAAGCTAAACATGCACCATGACAAATAGGTCTAAGCTGTTCAGCTTAGCACTCCGATTCGTTCCCCACGAGATCGGCCGCATGCAGAGCGTTCCCTCCAACAGTGAGTAAGAATTGAATTCAATAATTCCCAATCGAGACACTCAATGGTCTGTTGCTAGGCGATAAAGTGTGTGGTCTAGAGCAGGGGTTCTCAACGTTTTTGGCCGGGGACCCCCGGAAATGCTTTGGCAATGTCTCGGGACCCCCGCCCCGCCCCCTCCCTCCCCAATATAAATTGACTGCTACAATAACCTTAAACCATTTTGGGCGGGAACCCCTTTTGGTGTTTTAAGCATTGTTATAATTTAGCTATTGAAAAATAGCAGATCTACAAGCTCATAGCGCGCCACCGAGTGGCGCGCTACGAGCTTGTAGGTCTGCTATTTTTGAAAAATCGTGAAAATAAAATTTAAAAAAAAATCTTTTTTTTTATTTATTTTTTTGAAAATAATTTGGGGACCCCCTAAAATAATTTGGCGACCCCCCGAGGGGTCGCGACCCACGGGTTGAGAACCCCTGGTCTAGAGCAGTCGTTCGCAAACCTTTTTGTGCCAAGGACCCCCAAAAGAGAAGATCTGTGTTTAAAAAAACATGCTAATTTTCACCATTTTCAAACGCTTTTAGATCTTCTATTTTTGAATAGCCAGCAGACAAAAGCCTGTTCACTCGTGCAACTAACTAAAAACTAATCTCAACAATATACTAAACACTTTTTACTCTAACTAAAAACTATATTAGCATTTCAGAAGTGCAGTATATATTAACTGGCTGGTTGTTTGTCCATGTTCCTCACAAACAGGAGGACAGCCAAGCTACCGTAGGACGGAGGGGAGAATAACACTGTACCCTACTGTACCCTACCCTTACCCTGATGGATCTACTGTACCCTACCCTTACCCTGATGGATCTACTGTATCCTAAACGGCTCTTCACAAACCCTGAGAACCCTAACTGTACCCTGAAGAATCCACATGCTTCTCATCAAACTTCTTCATGTCAAGGACCTACAAATTAAAATGTATTTGACCGTGGCTGGGAGACGACAGAATAGGGATGTGTTGAGTTACCAGTGGTTGTATAGGCCTACTCCAATTTTTTGGACCTCTACCAACGTGTGTTTGACAATAATAAATTAACTTTAATTAGTCTCATAAATTAACACTAAAGGATTTGAGCAATGATGGTATTCACAAGTATGAATTTCAAAGTGCATTTTCCGAGATTGTCTGAATTTTCCCCCTTAATTTTCAGATTTCTTTTGTAAATAGTGTTCGCAAAGAAAATATTGGCACATCCACTTTGTTCAGATGCAGGTGCTTTGGACGGTGACGAATGAAGCAATCATGAACGAACGAAGATGTTGGTATCAATGCTGTGAGACCGTCAGAGGGACCGAAACGAAACGTCTGATGGTGCTGAGCAAGAGCAGAGTGCAGGATCTTTGTTCATGATTGCTTCATTTCTTTAAATGTGTGAAAATAGCACATCTACAAGCGCTGTGACGCATTGGGAGCTTGTAGAGCAGCTTTGGACTTGAAATAGGGCTTATAAGTGGTCAATTCATAATATATTTTTGTAAGTGTCTGTCCCAAGAGTCCCTTCCTAGAAATGTAGTAGAGTCAAAAGTACAATGTTTCTATTTAAAATGTATAGCGGTGTATCACTTACAAAAAATAATAAAAATAATACTTAAAACATGTACTTAAGTAGTCTACAGTACTTTGGTAAATGTACTTAGCTACTTTCCACCACTGGTGAGTATTGAGACGCTTTTGATTGTGTCCAATATGGTGTTTTCACCATAGTGTCTCCTGAGTTAACGGCACACAAAGCAAAATCCCAAACATTAATTCAACTTCCAAGAGGGTTTTAAAATGAACAATAAAGCTTTTCGTGTGTGCAAGAAGGTTGTAAAGTAGTTGTGTCAGAATTCATGGGTCAATCCGACCTGCTATGAAAGTGACTTTAATATATACATATTTTTTTTTGCTGCAATGTTTTGCTGTGAGCCTTACACCGCAGTGCGCTACAAAGTAGTAGGCTAAATAAACAACTTTGAGAAAAAGTTCTGCTCCTGCTGTTTCTGTGAGGACATGTGGGAGGCTGCGGGGGCATTTACAGCATGTCAGAGAAGCAACATCATTTAACACCACATTTCAACCCCATGGTCCTCACTCAGTGCTTATTGCGAACAAAGTGATTGCGAACGAAGTGACCACTAACTATAGAAGATGGCCAAAACTGTCTGTCTGTGTGTCAGTCTGTCTGTGTGTGTGTGTGTGTCACGCTGTAACACCACCCGCCCGCCACCAGAGGGCAACTACGAACTGAAATTGGAACTATACAGAGGTCTGTGTGTGTGTGTGTGTGTGTGTGTGTGTGTGTGTGTGTGTGTGTGTGTGTGTGTGTGTGTGTGTGTGTGTGTGTGTGTGTGTGTGTGTGTGTGTGTGTGTGTGTCCGACTGCCACAACATCTTTGTTCGCTTCCCGCGTTTACGCGTCTTACTTATTATTATAATGGTCCCATTTTTCGCTATATCCTGTCTGTATCTCAGATGGCTTTGACAGTTCCGAAATGAGATGGGGAATCCAAGCTGATAGAAACGGCAGGCTTTCTATTCCTGGAAAGTCAGCATGCTATAATGTAATGGAAGCTATTGCGTACGATAAATGTGGGGAAAAATATATGTACAGAAGTTAATAATGGTTGAAGTGATCCTTTAAACCCCATACATTGAGTGGAGTCCCTAAGGGGTGGGGGGGGGTCGTGCGCGCGGTGCCAGTGCGATGCCAACACACATGTACAAAGGTGTGTGTGTGTGTGCGTGCGCAGAGCACAGTATGTGTGCTAGAAAAAGAGAGGGACATATGGTGAAGGCATTTGTTCAAAAAGGTTCTGCTATTGGTTGTCTGCCATGCACCCCCCCCCCCCCCCCCCCCCACACACACACACACACACACACACACAGAGAGAGGGACACACACACAGAGAGGGACACACACGCACCACACAGTGCCCCTCCGTTCACAACACACAGACCGAGAGACAGAGCGAGAAACGGAGAGATAGAGAGAATATCCACACTCAGCCCGTCTCCTCTCACATCCTCTGCAACTGCGCCTCAGGTAGGACCACAGTACACACACACACACACACACACAGTCACACACACACACACACACACACACACACACACACACACACACACACACACACACACACACACACACACACACACACACACACACACACACACACACTACAGACACGGGCTAATACAATAGATAGTATAGATTTTGCCTTGTATAGTTAGTATAGATGTTGCTTTGTCGCAATGTTGCTTGCTCTGGGTGGGATCTCTATCGGTTTGCAAACACAGAGAGCTTTGTCGCTCTACATGTAAAGTGTCTTGAGACAACTTGTTGTGATTTGACACTTTAATACAATTGAATTTAATTAAATTGAGTGACAGCATAGATGTGTAAAGTGTGCTAACTGTTTCGTGTGTGTGTGTGTGTGTGTGTGTGTGTGTGTGTGTGTGTGTGTGTGTGTGTGTGTGTGTGTGTGTGTGTGTGTGTGTGTGTGTGTGTGTGTGTGTGTGTGTGTGTGTGTGTGTGTGTACTTGAATTGCTATACTGTTGAGCCAAATGATGTCCCCACACAACGCAGTATAATTGAACTGAATGTGTCACAAGTCCTTAGTCATACTGTAGGTGTACAATTATACAAATATATTCAGGTTGTGATTCTGGCATCTGGGGTTACAGTTTCCCGCCCTGTGTTATACTTTTCTGTGCTGCGATGTAACACACTTGTAGATTTGTTATTTTCTATCTATTTTCAGTGCTGAAAATGGGGGTATTGCTTCACAATTTACCTGTTACCTATTCATGCCTTGTGGCACGTAATGCCTCCACAGGGCACTTCCACTTTTTTCATGGTCAGCTGCTGCAGTCTAGCCTGGCTCCAGCCCTGAATCGCTAGCCACGCCCATTAAGAAAATATGTTCTGGCGATTCAGAATAATGAAGTGAAACTAAATGAACATTCAGACTGAGTGTCAGGCTAGCTGCAGTCCTCACTTCAGACCATGATTTCCATCCTGCTTCTTGTCTTTCTTTCTCAACGGTGCGCCTCCAGGTGGTCTTTAGTCTTCCTTTTCTTCTTTTCCCTTCTGGTGCCCTTCATGTCATTTTTGCTATGTTTGCTTGTTGTCTCCTTTGTTAATTTTCCACGTGTCACATGCATACAGTATAGCAATACTGGCATCACTATAGCGTCTTGTACAGTTTTATAGCTTATGGTTGTCATTGTGATGCTGTTGGAACTCCAGGACTTTTTAAGTCTGACGTGATGAATGCAATTGCTTCACAATAAAATACAGTCATGTCCATGAGGATAGAAAACAATTAACATTCAGTGCTTAATTACATTACAACAATAGGCTGTAAAATCGAAGCAAAATAAGACAAAACGAGATGACAGTGTATGCAAATGGTGAGCTGAAGTCTTCTCTCTCTTGTATCAGCAGTTTTAATGTGGTGAGCAGTGGTGGTAGAATACACTGGTATTTTCCTTAACACTCATGACGCCAAAACTCTTCGGAACCCGTCAGATGACGGGTTAAGATTTAACCCCGAAGGTCGCCATACCCGTCATATGGCGGGTTGTAAGGTTTATATCAGTTCCAAGCAGCCGAAGCTCAACACTAACCTTTCGTGCTGCCCAGGCTGCTATGACTGCGCCCATACGTTCTTCCCATCCGAGGATCAATGCGCGCGCCTCCCATAAGGATCCACTCATTGTCGTTTCTTTGCTGCTTGTTTTCTCAGAAAAATACTCCAAAGTTGTTGTTTTTGTCCAATCCGCCCGACGTTCAGATGTAAATAGTGATTTTTGACCACATCGCGCCCGCCATATTACCGTTTGTGGTGAAAGCTAAGACATGTCAGCTGCTGCTCGTACAACTTTTTGCTCCTCCTCTCGCTGTATTGGGCTGTGTGCCCCGGAAGTAGTTGGCGCAAATTCACAGATATTGCCTGGTTGCCTGCGGTAATTTCTCATGAACACCAGGGGGCGACGAAAGTGCTAAGAGTAAAAAAATACCATAATGTAGCCTACAAATTCTCTTATAGTCAGGGAATATTATCAGAACATTTTAAGTCTCCAGTAATACATTTTAAAAAACCCAATTTGAGAACCACTGCCCTGAATACAGTATGTTGCAACATTTGTTTTGCACCAGAACCACATCTTGGTGGAAAAGTAACCACGTCCACGGTTCCTGCTCAGCAAATAAAAAATAAAATAAACTTTTTGGAGTGAAAATCAAGGGAAAATGCAGGGTTCATGTAAATGAAAAAGCAGCTTACATGTTTTCAATCTCTCAAATAATATGATAATTTCAACCTGACTCATATGAGGGTTGAAATTATCATAATTTCAAAGCCACTTTTCCAGCAACTGTTCAACACTATTTATGGAGGAAGAACATTTCTGACAAAAAAACAAACCTCAGGATACTGAAAAATAGGGCACGCAGGCACGCAGTACGCACGCACACACTCTGTCTACTCACACTCTCATTGATGGGCTGTGGACACTGACAGTTCAGAAACCTCTAAAGAAACGTGACAGAAAATGACTTGCCCGCCGCATACATTTTTAAGGAATACTCTTAGAGTTCAGAGCAATTCAGAAACCTGCCCTACCACATACTGCATAAAGACTGAGTGTGAATGATTTTTTTTCTTCTAGTTCTCTAATTTCTTCAAATTGTTTGAGGACTAATCAAGACAAAATGCTTTATGTTATTCCTATTGGTCCGGCTTGGTCCCGTACGGGTCCATTTGGTTTCATCGTACGCTCTCAAGAGTTAAATTTGTGTTAAACATCTGCTACTTAATTTACAATAAGTCTACACAATGTAGAAAGATGTGTTATTTTGATCAACGTTTGCCTGTTATCATGGAATTGTGGACAAACTCAACAACAAAATATTCTTTAGTTTTGGGTCGGAGAGGCTAAATCACATCAAATGGTGGTCCGTGGATCAAATGCTGAATAAATAATGGGTAAATAAATAATAATTGAAATGTTTGAGAAATTCATAAAAAGAAATTTTGGTGGGGAAAAAGCGACGGTAGGGTTAAAAAGTAAAGACGGACGACCTTCATTTGACATTGAGTATATACTGTCTATGTATAATCTGTATTGTATGGACTATATATTATGATGGACATTTGTCACACCACTCTGTCGGACATATAGGACATTATGGCCTGGAGGTCACACACGTCCACTCAACCTCAATACAGTGACATTTCTGTCAATACGCGCGCACACACACACACACAGGCACACACACGCACGCACACGCACACACACACACACACACACAGATCGAAGTCAAGGTTTTGCTAGTGTTTCATATATGCATGGGGATGCACATACAGTATGCGTGTTGTGGATGTGTCGGTGACATTTGGAGACTGTATTCAGGATGATTTCATTTTGGATGATTTACTGCAATCTGGCGGTGAGTAATGGCTTCACTCACTGCATGCCAATCTGGGTGTGTTATCTTGTTCTTTTTAACCCATTTATGGCTGAGACCAGATTCTACAAATGTCTTCTAAATCATGACAGTTATCAGAAAAACCTATTTTTCTATGTCAGTGGTTCTCAAAGTTTTTCATGTCAAGGCCCCCAAAAAGTACATGTAATTGGCCGCCGACCCCCATCTGAAAATATGTTGTTCCGGGGACCCCTCCGGAAGCAAAGATTTGAGTTAAAAACGTTCGCTCTGAAAGAATATATATTCAAAGATTTGTGCCATTATATATTTTCACGATTTAAAAAAAATAGCAGATCTACAAGCTCGTAGCGCGGCACTGAGCTATGTGTGCGTGTGTGTGCGACTGTGCGTGTGTGCATGCGCGTGTGTGTTGTCAGAATCCTGAGGGTTTGTTTTTTCTCAGAATTGTTCTTCCTCCATAAGTAGCTTAATAGGCTTAATTATCATAAAAGCATGACTAATGAAATACGGTAATTATCGTAAAAGCATAAATAATGACCGTGGTGAATATGACATTGTTATTGCTAATGATGTTGTCTGATGACAGTAATGCTCTGTAACACTGCTATGAACAATGACAGACAAACAGGCAGGCAAACATTCACCCATTTTCAACCTTTGTTCATAATTGGACCCACCTGGACCCAGTGACATCTATCTATAGGTGCACCCATGGCCGCGGGAAGATGTTGACAGTAGGAGGTGCTGAACGTTTAGCAGGGGGTGCGCGCGTGTGCACGCGCCTCGTGCACGCGCATTTTCACGCAGAAAAGTGGCTTTTACTTTCCCTCTCCACACCCATGAGCAAACTGACACAGGCATACCAGGATAAGGCACCGATACTGTGATACAGCATATTTATTAGTCTATTAACAGAAATCTGTTTTGATTAAAATTATTATTATTTTCCCCCTCCTGTCCGAGGGGGGGCTGTGCCTGGGCGGAGATGGTGCTCCAGCCCCCCCAGCACCCCTACTTCCCTCAACCAATGCACCATGTCTCATGTCTCAGATTTTTCTCAATAAAAGCTGCAGGCTACGAGAGAACGAGTCACGCTTTTATTGTTATTCTTCCGGTTTGAGAGAAAGGAAGTTCCAGATTGATGGTTCTTGCCTGATGACTACAAAACAATGACTACAACATGACGTAACGATATCATCCGCTCCAGACCGGTTCACACGGCAATTTGACCAGTCTTTCCTCCGAGGTGGAGAGCCTGGTGACGCGAGGTTAGTGGAACGGGTACTCTGACACGGGTCCAACGGGTATTGCAACTCCAACTTCCATCGTAACTGACTCGGTGCTCTACAGACGGGCACCGGTCTAGTCATCAAAATGACCAAGCCATGCCCATCGATGATGTCATCGGTAGGCAGGTTTCTGACCTGTCCAAAGCCCACCAATGGGACGCAGAGTGAGTAAACAGGCTGGGTGCCATCAAATGACGAAGATAAAGTTGAAAATGGGTGAAGAGCTCCTTTAACAACTTAAACCTCTATACTCGCTTAACTGTACTCGCATGCATGGGCCCTATATAATAGTTAACAATATTATACCCATGGGCCCTATACTTAACATATTATACCCATGGGTCCTATACTTAACATATTATACCCATGGGTCCTATACTTAACATATTATACCCATGGGTCCTATACTTAACATATTATACCCATGGGTCCTATACTTAACATATTATACCCATGGGTCCTATACTTAACATATTATACCCATGGGTCCTATACTTAACATATTATATCCATGGGTCCTATACTTAACATATTATACCCATGGGTCCTATACTTAACATATTATACCCATGGGTCCTATACTTAACATATTATACCCATGGGCCCTATACTTAACATATTATACCCATGGGTCCTATACTTAACATATTATACCCATGGGCCCTATACTTAACATATTATACCCATGGTCCCTATACTTAGTCGACGGTATTGTTGACGTGTAGAGATGCCTGTGGTTAAACTCGATTTTAAAGTTCACTTCATGTTTTCATCTTAACCGTCTTAGCGGCAAACTCGCTGAATATCAGTGTGTGTGTGTGCGTGTGTGTGTGCGTGCGCGTGCGTGCAAACATTGTTCGAAAAAATGTCAAAAATGTCCCCAAAGAAACGACCGTGTAGACAGTGCTCTTCTCCAGAGTGAGATGAAACTTTACCCTCCATAGAGATGGAGGAAGTGAAACCTTTCCATCTCCAGTAATTGGCTCTCCATAATAACCTGCTATCCTCACTGTGAGACTGACAACTGCTATGCAAAGACTTCATGCAGATAGAGAAAGACTGGTTCACACAGATTAATTTACAGACTTTACAGTCTGTTCTAAAACTCTAGCTATATGTTTCAATGTTACATGCAGTCGGATCCTTTTGTCATGCTCGTGACTCATCAAGCCTTTGTCATGCTCTTCAAGCCTTATATAGGTTGCTGCCTTCAGGAAGGAGATATGGTGTTCCAGCATACAATACGGTCAGACTGAAGAGGTCTTTTGTCCATCAATCAACTCTGAGGCTTAATCAGGATTTTGGCCAGAACTAGACTGAGCTGTGGACATTGCTTTCTGCCCTTATGTTCTCTATGTATGTAACTGTATTTTATTTCTATTTCTTGTCCTGTGTTATGTCAAATGTGTGTTGCATACAAGGCCGCTGGGTCGCAAAACGAATTTCAGTGCGAACTGACAATAAAGTAATATATCATATCATATTATATATTCAGCCTTGGACATGTATTCATAGTTATGTCTTTAGCCATGTTTCTGTAGCTCTGTATATGTTCTGTATAGACCGATTCAGAAACGGGTCTCATGGTCACAGGCAACGTATTTCCTGTAGGCGGAGATGACATATCTGCGGTTTAAACCCGCACCTCTTCTACTACAGTGAATGAAAAAGTGACTGATGATGTTAGTCTGCCTCAAACGTTACTCTTTTACCTGCTTTTTACTAACACTAACATTACAAAGATGCCCAGAACATCAGGATGAACCTGTGTAGTTTATGGCTGCTCCTGCTAGTGGCAACATTCAAAAAAAATTAAAAATGGAATGTCAAAATATCTACCGCGGTGGCTGAGACCAGAGCCATAGAGTAATGGTTGAGACAAAGCAGTGAAAGGTCCTGAAAGATACATAATGTCAGTCTTACCCAATACCCAATCTTTCTGTTTTAGGAACACAAGGCTGCTGTACTTTATACCTCATACTTTAAACGCTTACTGAGTGACAAAAAACTACTTTCTGGCCTTGACAGCCCATACATCCAAACAGATAACTCCTATTTGATTGCATTAAACTACTTTAAACAACATTAAATTAACTTTGCCACTACCTTTGCCACTCGATCTGCCATTCACTTTATGCATGCACACCCTCTATTAGTGTAATTCTGGTTTGTTGATTCCCCAGATGTTTCCTTATTCCTCTGGTGTCTTCCTGTCTGACCTTTTATACATTACCTGTTTGCGTCATCGTTAACCGCAGAGAATGTTCCCTTTTTTTGATCAATGAAGGCCATTAAGTGTGCTCCACTGCCGCCGGTTGTGCTTGGACGGTGTCTGGACAGCGTCACCCAATCGCCCCCGGTTAATTGTTTGGCACCGTCCAAAGGCAACGCGACGCAACGCATGCACTCAGTGGAGGCTATGGAGCCGTGCCCTATTGTCCCCCTAGCCTAGCATATCCCTGTGTTGATTTTCTAGTTGAGTACACCTGTGCGTTTAGTAGTTTGTGTCCAATTTTGTGTGAGTATGTGCTTTGCTGGTATATTTCTGTTCAGCCTCTTACCATTTTTATTGAGGGGCTCTAGCCCTTCCTATGCTATGCACAGCTTTGTGTGTCTGTCCGTTTGAGCACGGAATGTGATGTATGACGATAAGAGTGCCCCTCACTTATTTTTTAATGTGAGCCGCTGTGAGAGCTTGTGCTCTAAGCCTTTGGAAACCAGATTTTGGAACAACCTTTGTTATTTGAATAAATTAAGTTGAGCCTTGCAGCTGCCTTTAGTCATCCTGCCTCTGTGTCCAATTCCTCACTCTGAAATGAAGAAAATGCCAGCACTCTTTATGTCCTTTTCCCATGATTGTATTTACCTCTGACGAGAGTGGACAACGTACGTACGCGTTTCGGCCTGGTCGGCCTTCCTCAGCGTTGTGACAAGACAACAGGAAGTGTGGTATTTATGTGTGAGATACAATCGAATGTAATTGAACACAGGTGTCAACTGTTATCATCTTACACAGTATCAATAAGAAGACTCTATTTATGGTACCATCATGACAGGATAAAAATCATGTGAGCACAAATAAATAAAGTAAATAGTAAAATATGAATGCATCACATGAGCTATCATACTGAATATTTGTGTTCACATGATTTTTATCCTGTCATGAGGCTGAGGAAGGCTAACCTGACTCCGCCAGATGGGGCAGCAGAGAGTACACTGGGTTCCCCCCTCCTGCTCCCATCTGGGAACTCTCAGGCTGACTTGATGCCCGGCCACAAAACGGCCTGGCCAATCAGCAGCAGCTATCCCGCCTCTAGCCGGGCATCAAGTCTACTCAGTGTACTCTCTGCTGCCCCATCTGGCGGAGTCAGGTTAGAGGAAGGCCAACCAGGCCGAAATGCGTACGTTGTCCACTTTCGTCAGAGGTAAATAAAATCATTTCATCCTGTATCTTCGAGCCTTGCACCTAGAAGGATTTTGTTCTAACCTGTTCTGAGTTCTGCGGGTTGTCTGCTTTGGCAGTCATTTTTTTTCTCAATTCCTCACTCACCTTAACATTCAACACCCGCATGCGTGTCTCTCCATTTCATCAGCGCTGTATTCATCAAAGCTCAAGACCATGAACTGTGCAGCACATGCAGTGAGTTACAGGAACTAAGCACATATTTACTTTAGACAAATCGATAAAAAGCGAAAGACCATATTCTTTTTCATCATTCTTTGGATAACAAAAGATTATTTGTGCTACACTGTATTGCTTTGTCTAAAGCTTGTGATACGTGGATGAAGAATTGCTTTCACAAGGATTATTGTCCATTGGTGTTGATTCTGTTGCCTGTATCTGTCTGAGAGACATCAATGTGTCAAAGTTGGAGCTGTAAAAGCCGAGTTCCTCCATAATTCTATCTAAAGTAGGACAATAGTAGTTTCAAAAGCAAGTACTCCAGTCCTTAAACTCAAGTACACATTTGACAGCAACTTCAACTTATAATATTTGACCATAAGTATCTATACTTTGACTCATGTACTTGAGTTGAGTACTTTATCCAGCTCGGAGCACGGACACTGGCTCAGTAGCACTCACACACACTCTTGTCTCTCTGAAGCCCAAACCACACCAATGGGTCACTAGTAGCACTCACACACTCTTGTCTCTCTGAAGCCCAAACCACACCAATGGGTCACTAGTAGCACTCACACACTCTTGTCTCTCTGAAGCCCAAACCACACCAATGGGTCACTAGTAGCACTCACACACACTCTTGTCTCTCTGAAGCCCAAACCACACCAATGGGTCACTAGTAGCACTCACACACTCTTGTCTCTCTGAAGCCCAAACCACACCAATGGGTCACTAGTAGCACTCACACACTCTTGTCTCTCTGAAGTCCAAACCACACCAATGGGTCACTAGTAGCACTCACACACACTCTTGTCTCTCTGAAGCCCAAACCACACCAATGGGTCACTAGTAGCACTCACACACACTCTTGTCTCTCTGAAGCCCAAACCACACTAATGGCTCACTAGTAGCACTCACACACACTCTTGTCTCTCTGAAGCCCAAACCACACCAAGACTAGACGCATGTAGACACAAGTCAACCCAAGTGATTCAATTGGTTCAATTCAATGGTTGCTTGCAACTCTACTATTGGTCTACTCGCATGGCGACAGATTGGTGTGGTTTGGGCTTAACACACACACTTTCTGTCTCTCTCTCTCTGTCTCTTTGTCTGTCTGCCTGCCTGTCTGCCTATTGTTACTTACCACTTACGGTAAGTAGGCTAAGTATTATATAGGAAAGTCAGACAATAATCCCAGACAGTCACAAGACTGTTGGCTGCTATAGGAACATAACAGAAAAAGTGACACCAACAGTCACTTGTCAAAAGGACAAGTAACATTTGAATGCACTTGTCCGGACAGATTTATTACTTGTCGTCCAGGACAACAAGTCAAGCCCTGACTAAAGCGTTATTCATAGTCTGGATTTTCGGTGGTGAGGTGACCACTATACAACATGACGTCACGAGCCGCGGTGAAGAGCAAACCACCGCCACTGCCCCAGCCCTTCTCTCTGTTTTTACTCACCACCGCTCAACGTTATTTCAGCTACGGTGGTCACCTCACCACCGAAAATCCAGACTATAAATGAGCCTTTACCCCTCCTCCAAGTCCCAACACGACTGAAGTGCCCTTGAGCATGGCACTGAACCCCCAACTCCTCTGCTCAGTGGCCAATAGGCCTATCTCACAGCCCGCTTTCCACGCCCACTTCCGGTAAATAGTGGTGTCTTTAACATTAGCATTTACACGTTTTTTTCTCTGGAGAATCTAAGTACATTTTCTAATGTAAAAATGTGACAGACCAATATTATTATGAAGCAAACAAGATGGTAAATCAGCTCGAACAGATAGAACAAACCTTACCTTGAGAAAACAAAAGTTGTAGACTTCTTAAATTACCTCTGTTAACATGTAGCGTCTATGGAGTGACGTCACGCTATCACCACTAACCCCGAAAGGGGCCGTATTAAGGGGGGCGGGGAAATTCTGTGAGATAGGCTTATAGTATAAGACTGTGTGGTTGTTTTGGTCAGTTTTGTGTGTGTGTGTGTGTGTGTGTGTGTGTGTGTGTGTGTGTGTGTGTGTGTGTGTGTGTGTGTGTGTGTGTGTGTGTGTGTGTGTGTGTGTGTGTGTGTGTGTGTGTGTGTGTGTGTGTGTGTGTGTGCGTGCGTGCGTGCGTGCGTGCGTGCGTGCGTGCGTGCGTGCGTGCGTGCGTGCGTGCGGTGAAGGTATTGCAGGGCGTTCTTGAAAAAGAGAATTTGTTCTAAAGGTAAAAAAGGAGAAAAGTATGTTATTATTAGATTGTTTAAAATAGTTTACAGTCTAAATTAAGCCCCTCGTGCCTTGCAGTGGAGAAGCATGCTTTGCAGTGGAATCCGAGAGGAATTTGCCGTCGGGGAATAGGGATGATACCAGGATTATTATGGCCTTGATGTGTTGTAGTCAGCAGCCATGGAGAGATCCTGTTCAATACACAGAGATTAGGCAGACAAGTGTCTATGCATGACCCTTCCTGTGCGATCCCAAATCATGCGTCCATGACATCAGTGCAGTGCAGGCAAAGGGTCTACATTTTTTTAAATATTTATTTTGTATATTATAATTTATATTTATCTTGCCACTGTATGTATTTCATAAATGATGGGCCAAGTACATCATATATTTTTTTAATAAAATGTAATATATTGTACTTCTACAATTGCTTCAAATTGCTTGCTGCAAAATCAAGTCATTTTGTCAATGTTGCTCTGTCAAATATATACTTGTTTGACTTGAAAATACACAAGTATTCAAAAGCACCTGCTAAAAATACTTTCTTTTTCATATCAATGCATTTAAATGCATATTGTTCCCACTAAATTCAAAGATTTTCCAGAAACGTTCAACAAATAGCCGGTCTACAAGCTCACGTGTTGCATTGTACACATTTTGGAACTTTTACAATTTGGTATTGGTATTTTTATGGACAATACTTTTGTACAGGACTGAAAACAGGACTTGTACTTTAGTAGTATTTCTACATTGTGGTACTTTTACTTATAGGTAAAATAAAACAATCTGAGTACTTCTCCCACCCACTGATCCCGTTAAATACCGGGAGATTTGGAGTGAAAGGACCCCACGGTGAACAGGGTCACAGTGAACAGCCACTTGGCAGACAGCTATAGCTGGATGTCGATGACATCAGCGGCATGGTGTTCTGCACAGTTGGAGGATTTCTGTGGAGTAGAAGATAGCGGAAGGGTTGGATTTACTGCGTGGCCAAATCCACGCCTCTGCTTTTGATATCCCTCATTTGTGTATGTCCGCTAGGCCCAGGGATTAATCCCGTCTGTCTGTCTGTCTGTCTGTCTGTCTGTCTGTCTGTCTGTCTGTCTGTCTGTCTGATAGGTTGTCTGTCTGTCTGTCGGTCGTCCATCCGTCCGTCCGTCCCTCCCTCCGCCCACTACAGTGGCAAAAAAAACATCTTTAGTTACTGGCTGCTGTCCGTATAGTTGCTTTGCAGGTTTTGAATAGAATTACTATCATGAAACAAAAATGTTTCTTTTGTATTTTTACATAAGTCAATTACTTATTTATTTTTACGTGAGTAGTTTTATATTTCTACTTTTGCATGAGCCAAAAAAAACAATCACACCCGTGTGAAGTGAGGGACGCTCTTATCATCAGACATACATGGTCATACACAGTGTTGATTTTGTCGATTAAAACTAAGACAAAAAATGTTCGTCAACTAAAGCTGAAAAATGTGTCACGCTGCGACGTGTTGTGAGCTTGTAGAACGGTGGAAAAAAACTGTCATTACGGCGGTATCAAGGCCCGCCAAAATACATTTTAGTCGACTAAATCACCTGTAGATTTAGTCGACTGTCAAGGCCTGCCAAAATACATTTTAGTCGACTAAATCACCTGTAGATTTAGTCGACTGTCTGTCTGTCTAAATCACCTGTAGATTTAGTCGACTAAAACTAGACTAACACTAAGCCATTCCAGGTGACTAACATGTGACTAAAACTAAATGATAGCTATTCAAGAGACTATGACTAAAACTAAAATCTAAATGTGCCGTCAAAAACAACACAGGTCATACATCACCTCATTCTGGCCAATAAGTATTTGCGTCCAAACCTTCATCTTCAATGTTTGTGTTACGCAATGTTCGTGTTTGCACAAACACTCAAAACTGGCCATTTATTGTCAATGGCATACAGTACAATGTTTGTGTTAGGACGATGTTTGTGTTTACACAAACCCTCAAAGCTGGACATAGGAGGCGCTAGCAGTAGCACCCATAAAAAAGATCACACCCGTGTGAAGTGAGTGGCACTCTTATCATCGTATACACATGACGTAACATGTCGATTTGCTCAGACACATGACGTAAATTCTCCTTTCATTGTCAATGGTAAATGTGACACGAGTTAGGCCAAAAAGCTGTACGAAAAACACTATTTTCCACCACCATTCACAGTAGGCCTATAGCCTATTGCAGTACGTGTACAACCTCAATCAGCTATCAGCAATTTGTTGCAGGCAGCAGCAAATGGCTTCTATCCTCAAAGTGATTATTGTTGTCGTTTTGACAATTCTCCACTTGAATTTCATTCAGCTTCACTGAGTAGAGGTGCACTGCAGTGAGCTGGAGAGCCGTGTGTGTGTGTGCGCGCACACGCACACACACATATACAGTATGCTGGCAGACTCAGGAACGGGGGACACTTAATGAAGTGCAGGCACAGTCAGACATGCACGCACGCACGCACGCACGCACGCACGCACGCACGCACGCACGCACGCACGCACGCACACACACACACACACACACACACACACACACACACACACACACACAGTGTGGGTGGCAGTATCTATCTATCCCCGCAGTATTATGTAACCATAAGGACTGCAGAGAGAGCTGGCATGTGATAATTTTGACTTGTACGGTAGCAAGGTAGACATGGTCACTGTTGGCCAGAAACCTCTCATATCCATTGTTTTAACTTAATCCTCTGGCGTCTGGCTTTTTTGGGTCATGGGTGGTGTTGTTGCTCTTTGTTGGTTCCAAACATTTCTACCTTATAGCCAACAAACCCACTGATGCACCTACAGTTGGAGGCCATCGATATTGTCCTTTTCTTTTTGCTGAGGTTTGCGTGATCTGCGCAAAAGGACAGTTAACCCATTTTGGGCGGGAACCCCTTTTGGTGTTTTAAACATTATGTTATAATTTAGCTATTGAAAAATAGCAGATCTACAAGCACCGAGTGGCGCGCTACGGGCTTGTAGGTCTGCTATTTTTGAAAAATCGTGAAAATATTTATTTCAGAAAACTGTAGGATTTAGAAGGATTTTTTTAAATTGAGGTCAGGCCTAAATGGGTCAAATAATAAGGGACAATATCGGTGGCACCCAACTGTAGGGACTATGGATGTACGCAGATCAAAGAAACAGATTGTCCACAGGTTCAATGTCATTTTTGGTTTGTATTTACTTTCCTTTAAAGTGCAGTGATGGTACATTACAAACAGCTCCTTCTGGCATTTGTCTCTTCTGTGTTGTCTGTCTGGTAAAAACTGGTTTGTCCACCAGGTGCATGCCGCTCCCCAATCACCCAGGCCTACATGCTCTCCATCAATCAATTAGGCCTGGGGAGGCGTGCCCCTGGTGTCCAAACAGTGATTCAAATACATAATCAAACCAATACCCAATAATGCCAAATGATAACTACAACAATTGTGATAATAATAACAATAATAAATACACATACAAAACAGTGAGGATGGCTTCTACAGGTGGGATGGCTGACAGATGATTATTTTGGCGGGGTCGCGGCCTGAAAGGTTTGGGAACCCTCAGTAGCAGTGGTTAAATGTCGCTACGGAAGACAGAAATGCTTCTCGTGTGGGTGTGAAATATATTCAGCCTTTTTTTGTCTCCACCAGGCCGAAGGCATGGGGAGAGAGTATGTTTTGCACTCCGTCCGTGTGTGTGTGTGTGTGTGTCCGTCCGTCCGTCCGTCCTTCCGTCCGTCCGTTACCAGCTAATCTCTGGCACCGTTAACCCGGTCGATGCCAAACTTTGCACACACACTCCCTGGATGCCAACGATGAACCTCTGCCCCACATTTTCCAGAACGGCCTGTTATAGCGCCACCATGAGGCAGCTTTTCACATTTTTTACCTAAAACTGCACCGATCTGCGTGAAACGTTGCATGCACTCTCCCTAGAGGCCAAGGACAAACCTTTGACCTGCATTTTCCGCATCTGCCTTTTATAGCGCCACCAGGAGGCCGACTTTTGTAAAACACATTTCTTTATATTACTCCTCCAGATTCTGTCCAAAATCGTTACACAATATCTCTATGGTCATGTGCTCAAGTCGGATCTGTCCGATATTTCATATTCCATCATAATTGGCTATAATTGGCTTTCACAGTTTGCAAGATTGCCCCGTTTTGAACAAAAGCCTCAAATCATGAACGCAGCATGCAATTTAGGTGAAATCTTTCACACATTGTCTTACTAGGCTGAGGAATATATCCCACCCTTTTCACATTGGCCTGTTATAGCGCCACCAACAGGTTGATTTGTGTTCCTCAACAAAATGAAGAAAACTGTTGCATATATTACTCCTAAACATTTTGCCAAACATCTCACACAGTCCTATCCTCCTGGTGGAGACCTGTGCCCAGAAGGGCACTTTTTCCTTTTTCTAGTTTATTTATGTTCTGTAGGCCTGTTAAAGGATGAAAACGCGTCAATAATGACAAGCCAATGGAAGTATTAGCCTGGTTCACCATCTAGTGGTTATAATAGGTATTGCATTCATGGTCCATGATGGAGGGAGCACATGACCATAGGGATGTGGGCAGGGAAACACCTACCTTAATCTATGATGTCACTGAGCATCCTGAAGGTACACTACCCAAGGACCCACCCACCTCAGACACTATAGCAACATTGTGAAAATCACACAAACATGCGTTAGTGTTCTAGGGTTAAAAAAAATAATGTTAGCTCCAGTTGCAGAATGGCGCCCTCTGCTGAAAGATTTTTGGCAAACCATCTACTTCTGTTTTTGAACACCGCTCCAATGACTGGCCGCTTGTGTTGTGTCCCTATGTCCGTATGTCCGCATGTCTGTCCGTTTGGGGTATGAACAGCTGCAATACCGCTGGGTGACCTAAAGTGGCACTGTTGAGCAGCCTAAAGGGCCACTCGCACTGAGCACCACAAGTATTTTTTTTTTCATTGATATTTTTATTAGAAGTTTGGCATCAGTATATGGTGTAATTTCAGTCACATCATATATACAATAGTTATTTAGGTATACTGTACATGAATGACAACCTTTTATAATAAAATAAAAAGTGCATAAAGAACATGGTACAATGAGCACAACAAGTATAACAATAAAAGTATAACTAACAATAAAACTACCGTACAGTACAGTTACAGTACAGAGTACAGTACAGTACAGTAACTATCACAATAAAAGTATAGCCACACCGCTCAGTTCACACAGGTGTGCATTTTTGCTTAAAGGGTGACATCTTCTTCATATAACGTGACACACAAAGACAAACACATCCAACTCGTACTTCAGTATCTGGTGATTAATTACACACGTCTCTGACTACACCCACACTGTTTTATGTCATTATTTACAATGGTGGAAAGTAACTAAGTAGGCCTACTTTTACTCAATCCACTCAATTTTGAATACCGGACTTGTACTTGTAAGGGACTATTTCTACAATACCTTTACTTTTTACTAGTAAAACATGCAAGTACTTTTTCCATCACCGATCATTTTATTTGTGGATGAATGAATCTCCTCTCCTGAAACTCTCCACATTGTCATGCCTGTTTGTCTGTTACTTTTGCCTCTCTGATATATTGCCAGACAGGTATACTGTTCTATTCTGGGCGGAGCAATGTTCCAGCGATATTTACCCCTCAAGGCTTGAGGTCCCTGGGGTCAGAAAGAGTTCCGCCTTTCGGTTTGTCTTTGCAAACATTAAGAAGTCGCTCCTGAACTTGTTTTATGGCATAAAACCCGCTCTGACATTGTCGCTGCATGGCTACATAGTAGTAGTCGTGTTCGGAAATATGTTTATTTTAAAATAATATTTTAATAGAATCGTGACAGCATTGTCATTAGGACTATACGATGCAGTGGATATAAGCTTCCATGGTGTGACTTTGCTCTGATCTAGTTGCTACAGTTCATTTTTGTGGAATAAGGTTTCCGAACGCACATCTCCTTTTTCCTTTATCTTGGATTGCAAGGATTTTTGGATACAGTAGGCCTATATCCACCCCAATATCTTGTTCATAGGCGATAGCACAAACATAATATGTTTAAACGTCTGCACGCAAACATGTTCAGCCTTTTACCTTTCGGCCTCTGTGGATGTTTTGGAGGCCGCAAAAGGAGGAAGAAACCCGGCACTAATATGAAGGAGGTACACCAGTCTGGATCGATCGCACCGCTTTCTAAACCAGACGAAGTCAAAGCGAGAAAAGGAGTGATAGTCAAGGTCAGTTTTCCAAAAATATGAACCCTGAAGGCAAATCGTGTTAATTTTAGAGGAACTGCCTATGCACATTTTCCCATGGCCAAGGAAGGCTGATGTAGTATCAGTGTAATTGGCACATGGAAGAGAGGCAAAGCCAGTGACCTCTGCGGACCAGGAGCATTGCAGATCTCATGAACACGAATGTCCCAGTAGTTGTCTCCACCATGCCGAAGGCATGGGGAGAGAGTATGTTTTGCACTCCGTCCGTGTGTGTGTGTGTGTGTGTGTGTGTCCGTCCTTCCGTCCTTCCGTCCGTCTGTGAACAGCTAATCTCCGGCACCGTTAACCTGGTCGATGCCAAACTTTGCACACACACTCCCTGGATGCCACCGATGAACCTCTGCCCCAAATTTTCCAGAACGGCCTGTTATAGCGCCACCATGAGGCAGCTTTTCACATTTTTTACCTAAAACTGCACCGATCTGCGTGAAACGTTCCATGCACACTCCCTAGAGGCCAAGGATAAACCTTTTTCCGCATCTGCCTTTTATAGCGCCACCAGGAGGCCGACTTTTGTAAAACAAATTTTTTGATATTACTCCTCCAGATTCTGTCCAAAAATCTCACAAATCGTTACACAGTATCTCTATGGTCATGTGCTCAAGTCGGATCTGTCCGATATTTCATATTCCATCCTAATTGGCTATAATTGGCTTTCACAGTTTGCAAGATTGCCCCGTTTTGAACAAAAGCCTCAAATCATGAACGCAGCATGCAATTTATGTGAAATCTTTCACACATTTTCTTACTAGGCTGAGGAATATATCCCACCCTTTTCACATTGGCCTGTTATAGCGCCACCAGGAGGCCACAACCTGACCTGCCCTGGTGGAGACCTGTGCGCCGAGGGGCACTTTTTCTAGTTTTTTATATATTTTTTATCCCACGATTTTGTAACCCATTTTTCACCCGTGTCAATTATCTAATGTGATCCTGGGCTCTACACACCCTCCGCCAACCTAGTCCCCATATATGGGAGACATGGGGAGAGCAACGGACTTGAACTCATGCTTCCTTCATGCCTGAGTGTCCAAGTTGCTCCAACCAGGGAGTTCCCCTGGTTGGACGTAGCGCGTGGAAGGAACACGTTATTCCAACCAGTTCCTTTCCCCTCCATCAGGCACCCCGGCTGGCCAGGGGGAGGCAGTTTAGACCAGGATTACTGCATGTTTTTTGTGAGGGTACCTACCTTAGGGGACACAGGGAGAACATGCAAACTCCACACAGAAAGGCCGTTTTGCCAACCCCACCTCGGGTATGGGCACCGATGACGCGGAGGAGGAGACACGCCGCCAGCGCCCACAGCGTCCCGAGCGGGAATCGAACCCAGGACCTTCTAGCTGTGAGGCGACAGCACTAGTCTACCAACTGTGCCACCGTGCCCCGAAATATATTCAGCCTTGTAATATTTAAAACATATAAACTGTGCATACAGATTCTGTTTTCATCGTTCAGGACCAGTTTATGTTTAGGAATAACTCTCATCACACATTGTTTTGTGACTCCTTGCAACTGCTTTCAACCATTATCCCAAATGGCAGTTGAAAGCAGTTGCAAGGAGTTGCATTGGTGTGCTGTGGTAGCCTGGCTAATAAGCCAGACCGAATCAGCCGTTGGCAAAAAAAAAATTGCCTGCCGACAGTGTGATTTGAGTCTGGCTTATTAGCCAGGCTAGTGCTGTGGCCGTGTCATGGACTGGCCTTCAAACGCTTTTGTTGCAAGGAGTTGCATTGGTGTGGACTGTATGCCTTTAGAAAGAAGGATTTGAGTTAGCTACTTTTCTTTCAGGGTGCGTTAGGATATGCGCACCAGGAGCGCACTCAAGTATTAATTTGCAAATCCAACAACCACGTTATCAAAACACTTAACAACACTCCTTTGAAACAGTGGGTTGATGACTACTATGAAGTATTTGGGTTCATATACCTTCTTCCCAAAAGGACTTTCAAACTAGGAAGGTATGGCCTGGTCAGCCTGCAATGACATGCATAAGATCTGGTCATCCCAGCTTAGTAAGAGGTTCAAAGTAAAAAATATTTAGGACGACCGTTGAGCCGATTCTACTCTATGGCTCTGAGACAAGGACACTTTCAAAGAAATTAGAGAAACGGCTGGATGGCGTAAAATCTCTCTTGGAAGCCACCCATCAACTTCTCTAATATACAGCAACCGTCCCTGTGTTTCTTACTTTCTTCACTAGTCCAATACAGAAGAACACAGTTTGCTGGCCACTGATCATGATGTTATACTGTATCTTCCCTTCTTCTCTGGAATCCTGCCTCATAGCAGACCAGAGGTAGAACATTGTCGTTCCCTGATCTCATCGCTATAGGGACACATGCATCAGTAAGCAGGAACTGGGGATGGCAATGAAGGACCGGGAAGTCTGGCGTGGCATTGTGAAATCCATGGTCTCGACCGCGGTCGAAAAATGATGGATGATGATTCACACAGTGCGCTCAGAGCGCTATATCCGAACACACGGTGTCATCGTGGGAATGCCGTTTGGTTGTTTTGTTGTTTGGTTGGGTCCGAGCACTGAACAGTAGTTCAAAGTATTATTGAAATCACAATGATTATTATTAGGGTCCGAGCACTGAACAGTAGTTCAAAGTATTATTGAAATCACAATGATTATTATTAGGGTCCGAGCACTGAACAGTAGTTCAAAGTATTATTGAAATCACAATGATTATTATTAGGGCCCGAGCACTGAACAGTAGTTCAAAGCCTTATTGAAATTGCAATGATTATTATTTCATCCACAATGAATCGCGTTTTTGAGACGCTAATCATACTCGAAAAGTTGCGCAACTTTGCATACACATCACAAGCAATTACGTATTTTAATTGTCTCAAAAAGGGGCGCAGCAGCGACCCCTACAAAAGCTTTCCCACCACAATACGGTTTAATCTACATGTATGCAAATTGGTATGATACAGGTGGTACCTGTATCATGTCCCAATTTACAAAAACATCTCTTGGCGCCATGAGCTAAACCAAACAGGAAGTCAGCAATTTGTTTTAATTTATTGTGGCGTTGTACATGCTTGTGTTCAGGAATGATGCAGGGTAGAGTGTGCACATGCACAGCTATATTGTCAGCAGGGAGATAATTAAACAATATTGAAAGAGCTAGGGCCAGAGCAGAGGACAATGCGGTTGAGCAGCACAGCAGCAGGGAGTCAGATCTAGCTTAAAAAAGGGGTGCACATGTTTCTACACGCACACAAAAATTCCCAGCTCAGCGATAATGTTTTTTTTTTCCCTTTTACCTCCTCCCCTCTCTTAGGGACGAATACATGTTCTCTCCTCTCCTCTCCTGCTCTCTTCAGAAAGCTTTCAGTGTAACCTGGGAGACCGATAGGATAGAACAGATCTTGACCAATGGCGCAGTAGCTATGTTTGTTTATTTATTCATTTAATCATTTATTCATGTATTCATTTAGTGTGTTTATTTTTACCTCTAAAGTTTCTGTCCTACAGTGTCCACTATATGGATACCAAGGTGTTGCACCTTATGTTTATCCTCATCTACAATCACTTTGCGATGTGACGCATTGTGAGGTTGATGTTCTGCTATTGTACTTTTTTCCCCTGTCTAGAAATGTAGCGGAATCAAAAGTGCAAATTTTGTCTTTAAAATGTAGTGGCGTGAAAATGAGTATACCGCAACACAGATACTCGAAAAATACTAAGTACTAAAGCACAGTACTCAATTAAATGAGTACTAGTAGAGGGTGACTACTGGGTCTGAACAGATTATGTACAGCAATAATTATACAGTTCCATTTAGTTCCATTCAGAGCTACTACATATGTTCCATTTAGTTCCATTTGGAGCTACTACATATGTTCCATTAAGTTCCATTTGGAGCTACTACATATGTTCCATTTAGTTCCATTTGGAGCTACTACATATGTTCCATTTAGTTCCATTTGGAGCTACTACATATGCTTGACACAAACAGAAACTCAGCCATGCGTTTTATTGCCTCCTCCTCCCCTTTCTCTGACGGATTAACCACTTGAACCCCGGGCAGCATGCCTATTCAGGGGGTGAATATTCACCAAGAATAGAAGATCTACAAGCTCAAAATGAATTGATCGGCTATTTCTGGGGAAGAGATTTGGCGTAGACGGGGATATGAGCTTGATTGATTGATTGATTGATTGATTGTTTGATTGATTGAACACTGTATTGATAGTTTACAAATAGTAGAGTGGTACGATTATACAGGTGCTAAAAGGATAACACAAAGAAAGCCCTATATGGACTTCTTTCCATTGTGGTCCTGTGTATGAAATTCATCAAGTCTAAGTAGGGGGCGGCGGTGGGGTAGAGTGCCTGGATGGCAACCGCAAGGTTGCCACTGCCAGTTCGAACCCGGGCTCCCCCAGAGTTAAGTGTCGAAGTGTCCTTGAGCAAGACACTGAACCCCTAATGGCTCCCGATGTGCTGGTTGGTGCCTTGCATGGTTTCCGTTGCCATCGGTGTATAAATGTGTATAAATGTGTGTGTGTGAATGGGTGAATGTAATGCACAATCTCTGTAAAGCACCTTGGATAAAGGCGCTATATAAATGCACCATTTAAGTAGCCTAGTGCACAGTTATAACTCAAGTCCGGTTCTCTATGACTAGAGTGGTTATAAAAACCAAAATCCCCCCCCCCCCCCCCCCCCCCCCCTCTCTCTATCTCTCTCCCTCTCCTCAGAAAGCCGCCAGTGAGTCCGGGCAGCAGGAGACAGATGGAACGGAGCTGAGCCGAGGCTGCAACGACGACTCCTCCTCCTCCAACACCAACACAGACCGACTGAGCTCCCTCCTCCTCGCAAGCAGCATCGTAGCCATGGATACCCCCACGGAGCCACCGGAGCAGACAGCTGCGGCCACAGACGCCGACTCCGCTGACTCACCCGCCGCAGCGGAGCCCGAGAAGAACGCGCCCGCCGCCGCCGCTCCGGATTCCGGGAAGGATCCGAGTGCAGCCACAGACACAGAGACACTTCGCTTGTCGTCACCACCAGACTCCCCCGGGATGAAGACGGCGCCTGACAACGCCGCCGGAGCACACCTGCAGCCAGCCGGCGCCAGCGCCGCTGCTGACGAGATGGACGAGGCGATTAACTCGGACACTGTGCCGGTAGGACTTGTGTGGGCGGGGTATTGTTTATACACAAACTAATCACAATTAAGCCATTTAATTGTTTGTTTTTTGTGCACATGGGGGCGGGGCAGAATGGCATGATAGGACAAATAACTTCAATATACAAAGAATGTAAGTGGAAATCTCATAGAATTGTGGAAATGGCCGAGAGGCTCACAGTGAGCTTGTAGATCTGCTATTTCCGCAGTTTGAAAAATAAATTTGACGTAGAAACGATTATGCAGAATAATTGTGATTAGCGGTGTCTCAAATAATTGTGATTATTTAAAGTAGGGTACACATTTAAGTGCTATACAGTGTTCAGTATAACATAGGTCTCCATGCCTGTCCAGCTGTTTAGTAAATAGACAGAACATGACTTTTCACGTCATCGGCTCTTCTGCATCATAGACTTCTATTGGTCAACAAAGGCCTGAATGAACGTACCACGTCACCACCGGTGCTGTTTACCAGCCCCATCACCCTTTCAATGGCTCTGAGTCATACTAGCTGCTTCAAGGACACGCCGAACCACAACAAGATAGGCTAGTACCAAAACAATAGGCTAGTGGAGAAAATACCAAATGTTGTTGCTGTTGAGAGGAAACCTCCTAACTCCATTTTACTTTTTAGTTTTCTCCATAAATCAGTGCTATTGAACACCCTTTATGTCTGTGTATTGTTTCGAAAATATTGAACCAATGGAAAGTAGTAAAAAATGGGACAAAACCTCTTGAACTCCATTGGACCCTCAAACTGTCTGCTAAAACAGCTAACTCCACCACCTCTCCCCCTCTCATGCAAAAGTAATTGATTTGACAATATATAAAGTCACAACACCAACGTTGATGAGGCAGTATTGCTTTGTTTTCAAAATACAAGGTTTTCTTAATTTCCTGAAAAATGAACATTTTGGAGTTAGGTGGTTAGCATATGTATATGTATTATATAAGTATACAATAAGTGATGGTAAAATATAAAGGATAGATATAAGCAACCATAATAACAATAATACAGTATAACTGAATAATTCTCCTGCACGCTGCACCCTACTTTTAATGATCGTGACAGGCCGACATGGCGGCTCGTACGGACACAAAGGAAGCTCTGGTTTTGGAGGAGGCGCCACGCTCCGAGGAGCTCAACAGGAACGAGTCGGTGGCCTCGTCGTCCAGCGCCGACAGCGTCTACGAGAGCGAGGCCCACCGCCGCCGGCGGGAGCAAGACCCTGACCCCGGGACCCTGGAGGCTGCAGGCCCCGACGAGCACCACCACCCCCTTCAGCCAGGGGGCGTTGTTGACCCTCCTCCGGACAGCGAGCCAGAGGACGAGCACCACCACCCCCTTCAGCCAGGGGGAGTTGTTGACCCTCCTCCGGACAGCGAGCCAGAGGTCGACACTCAACGTGACCCTGAGCATGCGGTGGCTGACCCTCCTTCAGACCCCGAGCCAGAGACTGACCCTCATCCTGACTGCAACGCGGAAGGAGCTCACGGGTAGGGATGTTAACTATAATAGAGCGTCGCAGTCCCGCCCCCGACGAGCGGCCCGGGAGAGAATTTCCAATTCACTTTTTTTCCCATAGACGTTTCAGAAAGTATTTGTTTAAAGATCGTTAAGCCTCGGACAAAGCCAACTGGGATGGTGACAAATCATGACAATAAACACAATCTTTTGGGCCGAACAAATAATTAGAAAGAAGAAGAAAAGGGGAGGGTACAACACCTTTTTTTGTTGTTTTTGAAAGAAAAACAATTCTTCTTTCTAATTATTTGTTGGGCCCATTTATTTTGTTTATTGTCATGATTTGTCACCATCCGAGTTGTCTTTGTCCGAGGCATACAGGCTTTTAAATAAATACTTTTTGAATCGTCTATGGGAAAAATGAATAGGAAATTCTGTTCCAGGCCGCTCTGAAATGGGGCGGGCCTGCGACGCTCTATAGTGCTGCATGGGCAATATATGCATGGATATTATGGATATTGTGATATTAGAATATACAGTAGATGTCGTCTGGGGTTGTAATATTGTATTATGGAAGAGTGTTGTTTTCTTTCTGGTCTTATTCACTTAAACCTTATGTTATAGGGCATAGCAGTGGCCATGGTTTTCTGGTTCCACTGAAACATCGGCCATTAATTTTTTTTCCCATAGAGGTTTACAAAAATATGTATATCGAAATATCGCTACTCCATCTTAGGCCATAGCACATTTAAAGCCAGGCGTTTCTACGGGTGCCCATTTACCTGTGCCAGACGAAAAATACAAATTGTGGACCCTGTGACGGACCGGAAGCAGTGGCGTTTCCAGGAATTACATTTTGGCCAGGCAAGAATTATATTTTGGACAGGCAAGATGTGTTAATTGTCGTCTCCCCGCACACAATCGTAGCACTAAAGGTTTTCAAAGAGATATACCTGCCAGACGAGTAGTATACAAAGGCTGAAAGGCT
Organism: Electrona antarctica; assembly: GCF_951216825.1. Classification (NCBI taxonomy): domain Eukaryota; kingdom Metazoa; phylum Chordata; class Actinopteri; order Myctophiformes; family Myctophidae; genus Electrona; species Electrona antarctica. Next base: position 32,400,974 of record NC_136801.1, read on the forward strand.
TGCATTTACATTCCAATGGGTGATTGAGGGTCGCGCTCTACCGTGACGGTACCAGCTGTCCAATAATAGTTCACATGTCTTGTTTTTGTCCTCCTTGTTTTTTTTCTCATTGTATGGATTTTGGCCAGGCCAGAAATGGATTTGGACAGGCGGACGCCTGCCCTCGCCTTATTGTAGATACTACTCTGACCGGAAGTATTAACCGACCCTGTTTCCGCCGCTCCATTTGACCCTTCACTAGCATGAAACATCTGAAAAATTAATGGCCGATTTTTCAGATTAACCAGAAAACCACACCCACTGCTATGCAGTATGCCCTATACAATACTTTTTTTTTCTATTTTGGAAAACAAACTATATTATGTTATCATAATATGAATATGATATCATCACAATACAGTGCAGATATTGAGGTATTTCTTGAAAAAATATTGATATTTGATATTTCTATCCACCAATGCCACTCACAGGAGTTGCCACCACGAGCTAGAGGCCGACCCTCACAGAGCTGACTCTGAGCCTGAAATTGATTGTGAGCTTGACGTCGAGCCCGAGGCTGCGGATCACGATCCAGGTCTCGACAGAGACCTAGAAGTGGAAGTGGAGGAGGAGGAGGAGGACCCGGAAGCTGACGAAATCCCGTTTGAGCCGCGGATTACGGAGACGGTGGAAGAGTTGACACTGGAGCAGTACTTCCTCAGAGAAGAGGCGATGTCGGACTTCTCCGACGAGGTGGACGAGTGCCTGCGGGTGGAGATCGCGGCCGTTTCGTCAGACAGCGACACAAACGAAAACGAGAAGTGGAGGTCGATATTCTCCTCGTCCATCAACAAGGAGGACGACGACTCGTACCTGGACAGCCTGCAGCTGAGCGCGCAGGAGCTCTTCGTGCAGAAGGTTGAGGTGAGAGTATAGCGATGGTAAGGAAGGAAGGGAGGCAGGAAAGAAGGAAGGACAATATGATAATACAAAATATTATCGTTTATCGCAATACAATTTGCTCACAATAATCGTTCGCAGTGTGTGTGTGTGTGTGTGTGTGTGTGTGTGTGTGTGTGTGTGTGTGTTAAAAAATATATAGCAAAATTGTCAATATCATGCATCATAGGCCTACTCTGGGATCAATTCACTTTTTCCATGTTCTAGATCTAGAGAGAAACAGCGGATATGGAAAATGTGTGTGTAGATACAGTTTTGGAGTAGACAGACACACGGGCACTGGCCGGGGCTGGCACTCTTTACATTTAAAATAGACACCAGGCTCCCATGCCGACGCAAGCGATTTTTATTGCTTGATAAACATCCCTGCTCACAAATTATGTTTAATCACAATTGTCATACTATGAAATATTGATTATTGTCACATCCTTATAGATGATAGACACAAACGATGGCGACGGCGTTCAGATTGTGGAACTTCCCCTGGAGGAGGACGTGCTGGAACAACCCGACGACAACCTCTCGTTCCCCAGCCCTCCGCAGGAAGTCACGTATAACCCTTTGACGCTTCAAGTCCTGTCGAGGATTTCGGAAGACGGCAGCGAAAGCGGGAAGGACAGCGGCGGCGGTCGCGACGAGTACCAGCAGCACCACCTCGTCACGGATCTCGCCGGCAAGAAGCTGCCGAAGGACTTCTGCGTCATCCAGGAGATGGTGAGCGAGAACGTCAGCACGGAACACGTGGACTTCAGGCTGGCGCGCAAACAGTGGTTGGACATGGAGGAGCAGACCAAGAACCGCGTCGTGTTGCCCACCACGACCAGACAGCCCATGCTGCACGGCAGTCACAGTTTCATGTACACGCCTGTACGCAACGTGGAGAGACCTCACAGGTAGTTATATATTATTAAATACTTAAACCCTTTAGTCTTAAGGTGGCCTTACACTAGCCGATAATCGTTCTGCTCGGGGCCGCTCAAAGCGCGATCGGGATCGGCCCGATCAACATCAAGAATGTTTGATATTTGCTCTGCCCCGCTCCGATTATCCTGTAGTGTGTGGTGCTATCAGATTTCATATTGAAAAAAATCGGCTAGTGTAAGGCCACCTTTAGAGAACCGGACTTGATTTACAACTTGACTTTGACCGCTACACAATCTCTTCTCTCTGCTGTATCTCTTCATTTTAGACCTTAACAGTTACTCTTCAGGAAATGGATAATTTGTTCATTATTTATAAATCCCTACAGACACGCTTAAACACTTTTGCTTTCACGTTCAATTTCTTTTTAAATAAGTGAAAATAGCAGATAGCTCGCAAAGCATTCTCATCACTCGTTGTGATCTTGTAGATCGGCTATTTTCACTATGCTTTTGTGCGACACTCAAAGTTTCTCAATTCCAGTATGAGTGGAAGTTGCTCAGGCAAATTACAATACCGGAGTATTTGCTATTAAAAAATACAGTAGACTTACTTGAGTATTTTTAAAAGCATTTCGAATACTTACGTTTTCAAAAGTAAAAAGACAAAAAAATAGCAATAACGTGAAAATAGATTTTAGAAAGAAATCTAAAACTGCCAGAGTTAAAACATTGTGTTTCCATCTTCATATAATTGGTCCTCACTAATGCTCATTATAATATAGCACTATTTCTGTCTGTGGCTCAGAAAAGTGTTAAAGTGCTCCTTTGACAACTTTCAAACCTGTCATCCCTATTCTGGGCATGTCATTATAACTACTGTATAAGCAAAACGTATAGAACAAAGGTGGATGTCGTCACTGTCGGGTGGAAACCTTGTATCTCTGAAACTGTTACCTTTCATAAAATGGTCTTTGAATGGATCCAATGTGGTTATTATTTTATCACAAGCTCTTGTTCATATTTTTCATTCGGTTCAGTATTCATAAACACCCAGGCACCACTTAACCACTTCTAGCAAAAAATAGCTGATCTACAAGCATACAACACATTGTATCGCGACACATTGCAAGCCTGTAGATCGTCTATTTTAGAAGTAGCAGAAGCTCACAATGCGTCCCATTGTGACACGTTGTGAGCTTGTAGATCTGCAATTTTTGCTCATTGTGTGTGTACACCAAAATATTCAAAAATTGCTAATTTACAACCTCACATAATCATAATTATAGATGTCCCGATACTGTATCGGTATCGGGAAAAGTATCGGATCGGCCCTTATTTGGTCATATCGGTATCGGCGAATATGCTATCTAACCTCCGATCTGACACAGGTGTAAGCGGTTGACACTATGGCAGGTAAATAAAATGTTGGAGCATGTGGAGTTTGCTTTGGAGTTGCCCAAAGTGCACAGTTGAGTGAGGAGTCTGCTATAAACACAACATGAGATATTCAGCTAGATAGCTATAAACATTATTCGGTGGACTTCAAAGTAAGATCTTTTTTTCTTTTTGTATTATTATAAATATTATTCTCTGGTATCGGTATAACAGTAGAAATTGTGGTATCGGGATCGGAAACAAAAAAAGTGTATCGGGACATCCCTAATCATAATTCATAATTGTATCGTACTGTATTTGAAAAATATTGTGATATTTGATATTTTTTTGTACTACAGGAAGGCCCACGAGCTGGAGAGCTTGACCCTGCTGGGAGAATATCCTCACACCCAGTTCAGCCCTTGCTCTGAGGACTCTGGCCTGGACGACTCCAGCTACAGGTCTCCTTACGACGACCCGGAGACTCCCATTGAGAAGGAGATCCGCATGGCGATGGAGAGAGAGAACGACTTTAGGAGAGAGAGGGGCCAAAGTATCCCTAGATCCACCAGTACCCCGCTCACACCATCCTTTATCATCACATCCTCACCGGCCAAGGTCCCGAACCACAACGCAAATAACACCGATGATCAGAGGTGGGTACTGTATACAGTGTTTAGCCATAAACCATTAAAAATAATAAAAAATATCGTTACTCCGTCTTAGGCCGTAGCACTTCACATTTAAATCCAGGCGTTTCTACGGGCGCCCTTTTACCTGTGCCAGGCAAAAAACTAGAAAAAAATACAAATTGCGGACCCTGTGACGCAGCTCTTGAACCGGAAGTATTAGCCGACCCCGTTTCCGCCACTCCATTTGACCCTTCACTAGTATGAAACAAACTGATCTGCTAACCGGAGCAACGCGGGAGGTTTTTTTATTGACATCCTAATATTGTGCCTCACCTCATATAACCTCATCTGAGCTTCAATTTGGAGATAAACGCTGCTAAAGATCGCGGCCATTACAGGAGTCTATGGAGCGTGGATCATCAATATGCAAGTTTTGTCTTGCATATTGATGCAAGAAAAAACTTTCTTGCATCAAAACAGCTTTTCACCAGAGGAGAAAAACCTCTTCTTTAAATGAGTTAATAGCATAGACATACTAGAGCATGTCTGAAATAAGTGTCAGAGCTGAAATCGACATGTAAATACTGTATAAAATAAATGCTTAAACATGTAGCTCAGTGTTCAATGTTAGAGTCCACAGAAGTGAACCTTTCAAGCCTGTTTTCTCAACTCGCTGTCTTCTGCAAGACATTACTCTATACGCCATATCTCCAAAACTGGTGGGTCAAACTGAACAACCAATATGTCAATTTGAAGCTATGATTCCCTGCTTTATATGACATGAAAAAACGACAATTCAAAAAAATCCAATGGCAGTCCTTCAGTCAAATTTGGTCACATATAGACATTATATAGATTATATAGACAGATTATAATACACAGATGAGAGATTAACCTATAGACCTGGCATCCTGTAGTGTGTATAGTTTCAACACAGATTATTTATTGTCTCCACCAGGCCGAAGGCATGGGGAGAGAGTATGTTTTGCACTCCGTCCGTGTGTGTGTGTGTGTCCGTCCTTCCGTCCGTCCGTTACCAGCTAATCTCCGGCACCGTTAACCCGGCCGATGCCAAACTTTGCACACACACTCCCTGGATGCCAACGATGAACCTCTGCCCCATATTTTCCAGAACGGCCTGTTATAGCGCCACCATGAGGCAGCTTTTCAAATTTTGTACCTAAAACTGCACCGATCTGCGTGAAACGTTGCATGCACACTCCCTAGAGGCCAAGGACAAACCTTTGACCTGCATTTTCCGCATCTGCCTTTTATAGCGCCACCAGGAGGCCGACTTTTGTAAAACACATTTTTTGATATTACTCCTTCAGATTCTGTTAAAAAATCTCACAAATCGTTACACAGTATCTCTATAGTCATGTGCTCAACTCGGATCTGTCCGATATTTCATATTCCATCCTAATTGGCTATAATTGGCTTTCACAGTTTGCAAGATTGCCCCGTTTTGAACAAAAGCCTCAAATCATGAACGCAGCGTGCAATTTACATGAAATCTTTCACACATTTTCTTACTAGGCTGAGGAATATATCCCACCCTTTTCACATTGGCCTGTTATAGCGCCACCAACAGGTTGATTTTTGCGAAACACATTTTTGGAACAAAATGCCTCAAATCATCCAATTGCCATCAAAGGCGTATGAAGAAATGGCACCCTTTTCACATTGGCCTATTATAGCGCCACCAGGAGGCCACAACCTGACCTGGCTTGGTGGAGACCTGTGCCCCGAGGCGCACTTTTTCTAGTTATTATTATTGTTATTATTATTAATATTATTATTATTATTATTATTATTATTATTATTATTATTATTATTATTATTATTATTATTATCATTGTTGTTGTTATTGTATACTGTACAGGCTCTGTACAGTAGGTATTTGTAGCTTTGTACAGTACAGACCCAACCCTCCATCCTCTTTATTATTATTATTTATTTTTTAAACATAATTTTCAATGTTTCATCCTTTATTCTAGCCTCTTCCTCCCACCACTCTGTGTCTTAAAGGGATAGTTCACTGCACACACATGCTCAGGCTTTTGGGTTTCACAGGTTTTAAGTTGCTCGATTCAGAATTGTTTGATATTAATTTTTTATCAGACACGCCCCCTTCCTATACAAACCCATTGTAACGTCAATCTCCATTTTAACCATGATAGGTTTATTGATAAAACACCCGTTCTTGGTTCTGGTCGTCCTCCTAACATGTGAGGGTGTTGTGGTTTTTTTCATTTATTTAATTTGATCATTTCACTTTATCATTTTCATTTACCAAAAATATTTATAAAGCTTAAATTAAAATCTTGCCCTGACTTGAGAGCATTCGCCTCAGAGCCGGAAGAGGCGTCTACCTTTCTACGTGCTTAACCCCCTCTGGTTTACTGAAGTAATGTTTGGTTCAAGTTCTACACTTCTTGTGTGCTGTTGCATTATGGGTGTACCTGTCCCCTGGGCCTTATTGTGACACTTTTTTTTTAATTAGATGAGCTGATGATCCGCGTGTGTGTGTGTGTGTGTGTGTGTGTGTGTGTGTGTGTGTGTGTGTGTGTGTGTGTGCGTGTGCGTGTGCGTGTGCGTGTGCGTGCGTGCGTGACTTGCAGTGATGCTGTGACTTGCAGAGCTGTAGTGGTTGTTGGTTCCTCTTCAGAAAACATTTGACATTCTGCCTCTCTCTTGTGTTGTGGGGGAGGGGGAGAGGGGAGGGGGAGGGGGGGGAGGTGAGGGTGGAGGAGGTGAGGGGTGGGGGGTACTAAGTAAATGCCGTATCTTACAGTAAATGTATATACGTATGTACGTACGTCTGTATTCCACGTATCTCGAGAACTGCTCGAACGCCCCGTCTGTACCACACGCAGACGAACCGAGTTACTGTACTGTATTTAATTATATCTGACAGATTTGTAAAGCCAGGGTTGGCAACATTTGCAGGCTCCAACCACTCAAAATACAGTCATATTTGAACTGCAGGGGACCCGCCCACCCTGAATTGTATAGGACTTTGAATTGTATAGGAGTTGAGGCATTACATTTAGCATATTGTGAAAATACCAAATCTAAACGCACGCGCTCGCACGTGTGCCTATATACGCACACAACATGCTCTGTCTCAATGGATTGTATTCTCTGTAAATAAAGCAATAAAATAATATGAAAGGACAATTTAATTATATTTTTATACTTGTTTTCACTCGCTATATGTTCACTTGTATGGTCCTGTGCATACCAGTCAATAATAATATTCATATTCTTCTGTGTAATAATTTACAACATGATTTGATCCATATGATCAACACTATATTCAATACAGACCACCTACAGTACATACAGTAGATGACACTGTGTAAGCTTTCCGTGAATATTAACAACATGGAATATCTAGAAATAGAATATTATGACAACCTTTTCAAGTTAAGTTTTTATTCATTGAAAAGTCAACATATTCACAAATTCAAGTTGTATAATTGTTTTACATGAATTAGCAAGATAATAAACTGCATGATTAATTAACATATAAGTACTAATCCATCATAATAAATCATGAAGACTCATCAAGACATCATGTTAGCATCATTACATGAATAATATACAGTAAGATTATGATATGTTTGATTACATGAATAATATGCAGAAAGATTAAAATATGTTTGATACAGGGTTCCCCAATTAATTTTCCTCGAGGGCCATATTTTGACTAGGGTACCAGGCTGGGGGCCGAGTCCGCACGCGTGAGGTCGAGGTCTTGCCCTGAAAATGAATTTTCAGGGCAAGACCTCGACCTCACGCGTGCGGACTCGGGACCCCATTTGAAAAGGATGCCCAGTTTGACATGCACAGGCTACTGACCCCCATTTAATGCCATTTATATCTGGGACCCCCCCCAAAAGAAAAAAAAAGAAAAAAAGTTTTTTTTTTTTTTTTTTTTTTTCTTCCGCGGGCCGCAAGGGGGCGCTCCGCGGGCCGCAAATGGCCCGCGGGCCGCCTTTTGGGGAACCCTGGATTACATGAATATTATGCAGAAAGATTAAAATTGATTAAATGAATAATATTTCCAACACCTTATAAGGAACCAAATGTAAAGGGTTAGTCGTCACTAACGCTCATTATAAGACGACACCATGTCTGTCTACTGACGTGAAGTTCTCCTTTAAGCTGAATTAATGCTCGTTCCCATGAGGGTGTCCCTATGGCCAAAAATAACTGATCTACAAGTTACACTGGAGCACAATTAGATCTTTAAGGGGTTAAGATGGGTGGGCCGAGAACGCTTCTCAGATTGTCCAGTCAGTGGGCCTTGATCCGGAACACGGTTGAGATTATCTGGTGTCCAGGGTCAAAAGGTCAAGGGCAGCTGGTGTCGAGGAGGGAAAAAGGTTGGGAAACGCTAGTGTAGAGGGAATAATGTTGGGCGGCCGCTGGTAAAAAAGGTTGGGGGGACCGCTGGTAAAAAGGTTGGGGGGACCGCTGGTAAAAAGGTTGGGGGGACCGCTGGTAAAAAGGTTGGGGGGACCGCTGGTAAAAAGGTTGGGGGGACCGCTGGTAAAAAGGTTGGGGGGCCGTTGGTAAAAAGGTTGGGGGGACCGCTGGTAAAAAGGTTGGGGGGACCGCTGGTAAAAAGGTTGGGGGGACCGCTGGTAAAAAGGTTGGGGGGACCGCTGGTAAAAAGGTTGGGGGGACCGCTGGTAAAAAGGTTGGGGGGACCGCTGGTAAAAAGGTTGGGGGGACCGCTGGTAAAAAGGTTGGGGGGCCGTTGGTAAAAAGGTTGGGGGGACCGCTGGTAAAAAGGTTGGGGGGACCGCTGGTAAAAAGGTTGGGGGGACCGCTGGTAAAAAGGTTGGGGGGCCGTTGGTAAAAAGGTTGGGGGGACCGCTGGTAAAAAGGTTGGGGGGACCGCTGGTAAAAAGGTTGGGGGGACCGCTGGTAAAAAGGTTGGGCGGACCGCTGGTAAAAAGGTTGGGGGGACCGCTGGTAAAAAGGTTGGGGGGACCGCTGGTAAAAAGGTTGGGGGGACCGCTGGTAAAAAGGTTGGGGGGACCGCTGGTAAAAAGGTTGGGGGGCCGTTGGTAAAAAGGTTGGGGGGACCGCTGGTAAAAAGGTTGGGGGGACCGCTGGTAAAAAGGTTGGGGGGACCGCTGGTAAAAAGGTTGGGGGACCGCTGGTAAAAAGGTTGGGGGGACCGCTGGTAAAAAGGTTGGGGGGCCGTTGGTAAAAAGGTTGGGGGGACCGCTGGTAAAAAGGTTGGGGGGACCGCTGGTAAAAAGGTTGGGGGGACCGCTGGTAAAAAGGTTGGGGGGACCGCTGGTAAAAAGGTTGGGCGGACCGCTGGTAAAAAGGTTGGGGGGACCGCTGGTAAAAAGGTTGGGGGGACCGCTGGTAAAAAGGTTGGGGGGGCCGTTGGTAAAAAGGTTGGGGGACCGCTGGTAAAAAGGTAGGGGGGCCGTTGGTAAAAAGCCTGGGAACGGCTGCTTCAGTCGTCTATATCACGGCGTTGGGATCGATGGTCGGGGTCTCGGTGGCCGTTCGCCTGCCGACGAGAATCACGGCGAGGAGCATGAGGAAGATGGCCACCGTCCCCACCACTCGCACCACCGTCACCCCCACGTAGAGGGCTGGCTGGCTGCAGGGAGGAGGAGGAGGAGGAGGTGGAGGTGGAGGAGGAGGAGGAGGAGGGGGAGGAGGAGGGGGAGGAGGAGGTGGAGGTGGAGGCCTGGGCGGTGGGCTCGGTGTCTTCACGAAGTCGATGGATGTCAGCAGACTCAGCTCTCTTCTCGTCTTAACCTGACATGTAAACTTCTTGGTCTGGTCGTGTCTGTCGATGGTCAGAGTGCTAGAACATACGGTATCCTGAGTGTTTTCTACCAGAGTAGTACTGTCCTTTATCCAGCTCACAGTGAGACCATCACATCTATTATCGTAGTTATGCAGATCACATTTCTGTTCTGTCCCACTGTTTATTGTGGTGACGTCCAGTACAAACAGCTGAATATCTTGATACAGAGGGTTTCCGTTTTCAAATTTCTGACAGGTATAAAAACCAAAATCATCAGCTGTGACATCTTTAACAGTCAGAGAGCAGTTAGACTCCAATCTCAGTCTGTGTGGTGTAGATTCGAGTAGTTCATTCATTATAATCACACCACGCTTAGCCACAGTCTCGGAACCTGGTTTGCGGAAAATCCACGTAGTTGTCAAACAGCCAGGCTCTCCAGGTAACAGGTTACATGGCAGGTTGACGGTGTCTCCAGACCGTGTGTAGATAACAGAGTCCTGTAGAGAGTTGTCCACTCTCAGCAGAATGAAAACCACTTGAATCCATTTGATCCCAGACATTCTGATCTGAACTTTGTCTATTTTGGCGTCTGTCTGTCTGTCTCTGAGCTGTCTGTCTGTCTGGGCCGTGTCTCTGTCTGTCTCTGTAAATGTCTCTCTGTCTGGGCTGTGTCTCTGTCTGTCTCTGAGCTGTCTCTCTGCCTGGGCTGTGTCTCTGTCTGTCTCTGTAAATGTCTCTCTGAGCTGTCTCTCTCTCTCTCTCTCTCTCAGTGTGTCAGTGAGGCTGACTGGAAACCAGTATATGGGGACAGTATAGTGTTGTGGTTGAAGTCAGTTCCTCATACAGTAACATGACATTCTGCTGAGTGTTTCCAGGGAAAACCTTCCGTTCACATGCACAATATACACTTCAATGTCTCTGTATTTAGAGGCCTCGAAGCCATTATTATTATTATTATTATTATTATTATTATTATTATTATTATTATTATTATTATTATTATTATTATTATTATTATTATTATTGTTGTTATTGTATACTGTACAGGATCTGTACAGTAGGTATTTGTACTGTATATAAGCTTTGTACAGTACAGACCCAACCCTCCATCCTCTTTATTATTATTATTATTATTTATTTTTTAAACATAATGTTTAATGTTTCATCATATTATTCTAGCCTCTTCCTCCCACCACTCTGTGTCTTAACCCATTCTGGGTGGGAACCCCTGTTGGTGTTTTAACAAAGCATTATGTTGTACTTTAGCTATTGAAAAATAGCAGATCTACAAGCTCATAGCTATGAGCTTGTAGGTCTGCTATTTCTTTTTTTAATCGTGAAAATGTGGCACAAATCTTTGAATATATATTCTTTCAGAAGACTTTTTTTTTTTTTTTTTTTCGTCATTTAAAGGGATAGTTCACTGCACACACATGTTCAGGCTTTTGTGTTTCACAGGTTTTAAGTTGCTCGATTCAGAATTGTTTGATATTATTTGTTATCAGACACGCCCCCTTCCTATACAAACCCATTGTAACGTCAAACTCCATTTTAACCATGATAGGTTTATTGATAAAACACCCGTTCTTGGTTCTGGTCGTCCTCCTAACATGTGAGGGTGTTGTGTTTTTTTTCATTTATTTAATTTGATCATTTCACTCATTTTCCAAAAATATTTATAAAGCTTAAATTAAAATCTTGCCCTGACTTGAGAGCATTCGCCTCAGAGCCGGAAGAGGCGTCTACCTTTCTACGTGATGCTGTGACTTGCAGAGCTGTAGTGGTTGTTGGTTCCTCTTCAGAAAACATTTGACATTCTGCCTCTCTCTTGTGTTGTGGGGGAGGGGGAGAGGGGAGGGGTACTAAGTAAAATGTATCTATGTATACGTATGTACGTACGTCTGTATCTCGAGAACTGCTCGAACGCCCCGACTTCAAAATTTACCACACGCAGACGAACCGAGTTACTGTACTGTTTTTAATTATATCTGACAGATTTGTAAAGCCAGGGTTCCAAACCTTTTCAGGCTCCAACCACCCAAAATACAGTCATATTTGAACTGCAGGGGACCCGCCCACCCTGACAAGCACTTTGAATTGTAGGAGTTGAGGCATTACATTTAGCATATTGTGAAAATACCAAATCTAAACGCACGCATGCAAGCACACGCTCGCGTTTATATTATACTGTTTGGACTGATGATATAGGTTTTTGGTTTACCTATGATCCTAGATATAATTTGATGTATTACCTCGGGTTTACCTTGCTTACTGTAAATCGCTCTGGATGAAGAGTGTCTGCTAAATGTCTAAATGTCTAAATTGTAGCCTGAGAGACAACGGTGTGGACGCGGCTAACTCCAACCTCATCACGCTGGGAACCTCCAGCCTGATAGTCAGGAGCAGCTCTGACTACTGCCTCAACAAGGTACCAGTCGTGTTGATTTATTTTGACAGCACATTTTGATTTAGTTTAAACCATTAAGACCTGAGACCAGATTCTACAAAAGTCTTCAGAAAAAAAGTTGTATGAAAAAAAAAAGTTTTATGAAAAAAAAAAGTTTTATGAAAAAAAAAAAGTTTTATGAAAAAGAAATGTTTCTATGCCTAGTAATTGCTCAAACTATTTCACGTCAAAATATATATTCAAAGATTTGCACACGTTTTCAGACCGAATGTTTTTAACTCAATCTTTGCTTCTGGGGGGTCCCTAGCTGGAACAACATATTTTCAGTTAGGGTCCGTGGCCAAATACAGATAATTCTGGGGGTCCTTGACATGAAAAAGGTTGAGCACTACACCACTGACATACTGTAGGAACATGGGTTTTTCAGAAAACCTTTAGGATTTAGAAGAATTTAGAATCGGCCTCAGTCCTAAATGGGTTAGTAGTCATAGATACAAGCAGTACCACTGTCCGCCCACTGTACTGTGTAAGCAGGCTTACGAGCAGCCCCAGGAGAAGACCTTCCTCAGCAACCCGTTCTTCAAGCTGCGCTCCAGGAGCACGCTGTCCCTGGTGGACGAGGAGATCAGCATGGCCAGGCAGAGAGAGGAGGAGCTGAGGAGAGAGAGAGCCTGTCTGAACACTAAAGACAGGTTGTTCAGCCCGCACCACATGGAGGCCCTGGCCTTCCACAACCCAGGTGAGATTGATTGATTGATTAATTGATTGATTGATTGATTGATTGATGTTCTTATTGTCAAAAATGTGGCCTTGAATCCAGACTGAGTTGCGCTCGTTCAGCGTTTGTTTTTTCCCCAACTTCATTTATCGGTCCGGCTATTTGAGCCTGATTTCTGAACTTCATCTGTTGTGTAGGCACATCATTGCTGATTTACTGATTAGATAACGCTCATAACGCTGACGAAGGCCACACAGGCCGAAACGCGTTCGTTATCAACGTCAGAGGTAAATAAATTCATATCAAAAAGTGCTGGCATTTTCTTAATTTCAACGATTAGATAGTGCTCACCATAGATTAATTAAATAGATGCCTCATTGGCCGCTGCAGTTCGTTGGAGCCTAATGTGTGTCGACGGGAGCGCGGAAACAATTTACACACTGGGGCGGAAGTGCGCCGGAAGTGTGGAAGGCACGCTACGCCACGCTGCCACTCAAGTGACTATTGGCCAATCACAGCGCATCTTTTCCGGGACTTGTCAGACCCAAAACATCCACTCTGTGACGCACGCGGAAGGCTTCCGCTATGCTTCGCAAAGGAATCTCGGGAAAGCTTTGCACCCCTCTCGAGAACAGAGCCGGAAGAGGCGTCTACCTTTATATATGTCTACTCTATGGTGCTCACTGAATCCCAATAGGAAGGGAAGTGACTTGGATTTCAGGTTGGAAGGCTCTGGTCGCACACCGGCCCACAGCACAGACCGGATCAGAAAACCCAAAATGGTATTGATCCCAGGCTAGGAATTCTGCCAGACTGAGAAGCGAAGTAAAAAATAAAAAAAAATAAACGCTCAACGTACGATTCCAGGCTATATTTATACATGACCATATACATGATTTGTACATATCTGTCAAAAGCTTCAATTATCAATGATTTGCTTAGTGTTTGAGAGCATGTGATTTTGCCCTCATTCTCTCAGATGACGTGCCAGTGAAATGCAAGTCATCTCCATCTTCACCCATGAAAACAGCTTCCAAGATGGACCGCTCTACTTTATCCTGTGAGCACAGGGTAAGACCATGCTATTACGTTATCATTGGTTTTTATTTTATTTTTTCATAAATTAAACACCTATATACATCTTACAGGAGTGTTGTTACAAAAGTTGTGAAAATAGCAGATATACAAGCTTGTCTTCTTCTTTTGGCTAATTCCCATGAGGGTCGCCACAGCCTGATCTTCTGTTTCCATTCGGTTCCACATCTGCATCTTCAGCATCCTTCTCCCAAAAAGTAGCCCTCACCCCTGCTTATCTGCACATGTCCAAACCTTCTCAACCTCACCTCTCTTGCTTTATCCCCAAACCTTCTAGCCTGGGCTGACCCTCTAATGTAGGGGTTCTCAACGTTTTTGGCCGGGGACCCCCAGAAATGCTTTGGCAATGTCTCGGGACCCCCGCCCCGCCACCTCCCGACCCCAAATATAAATTGACTGCTTCAATAACCATAATAAAGACAATACACCATAAATAAATACTAAAACCATCATTATGGAAGGAGTATGCATGTACTATGTAAACTCTTCATTTCCATTTTCCAGCCATTCAGTTGCAAAAAAAATAAATAAAAAAAATATTTTCTTTTTTTCTTTTTTATAATTTGGGGACCCCCCAAAATAATTTGGCGACCCCCCGAGGGGTCGCGACCCACGGGTTGAGAACCCCTGCTCTAATGTAGTCATTTCGGATCACTCCTAATTAGCGTCTTCAATTCTGCCAGCCACCTCCAGCTCTGCCTAGCTGTCTTTTCGTCAGTGCCACCGTTTCCAAGCTGTACAGCATGGCTGGTCTCATTACCATCCAGTGCATCTTCCCTCTCACTCTTGCTGGTACCCTTCTTGTCACAAATAACTCCTGACAATTCTCCTCTACAAGCTTGTACATGTACATTGCATTAACAAGTGCTTGTGTCGACACTCGATATACACAATTACACATCGTAGCTGCATGTCGGGTGCAGGTCCAAAAGTGTTACTTTTAAGAAAACGGAAATTAAACCTGGGTACAATGAATCCAATGTAGTTATTATTTAGTCCACAAGCTCTTACACCATATAGGTGGAAATCTTCCAATAGTTGGAATTCCTTTGAAAATGTACACAAAATAATAAAAAAATAATAATAATACGATCTACAAGTTCCCAATGTGTCGCATTGTGAGCTCGTAGATTGCCATTTTTGCAACTTTCTGCCACATTGTCGTACGACAAATATAACACACGGCATTCGTTTATGAAAAATCAATAATGAATAATGAATGAATTGCTGCTGCTGAACTTACATAATATCAACCATGTCACCATTCAATTAAGGCGACTGTGACTCGCTGAAAGCCTCACTGACGCTGGAGGAAAAAAAAGTAAGGAGGTTACCTTTCCATTTCAGATGGTCTGTGCGATGTGTCATTCTGCTCCAAACCTGAACCGAGCTCTATAAGA
This sequence comes from Electrona antarctica, assembly GCF_951216825.1. Lineage (NCBI taxonomy): Eukaryota > Metazoa > Chordata > Actinopteri > Myctophiformes > Myctophidae > Electrona > Electrona antarctica. Next base: position 32,416,190 of record NC_136801.1, read on the forward strand.
GAAGCGTCAGTTGGTGTTGATGTGTTCACTGTGGCTGCAACAGTTGTAAATAATGCAAGCGTTTGACTGATGCTTATTTCCTTTCAAGAAATGAATGATTAAAGAAATTGTATTCCACATTCAGTCCACACTCCTGACGGAGGAGGAGGAGGACATGGAGATGCAGGAGGTGGAAGAGGTGGAGGTGGTGGTGGAGGAGGAGGAGGAGGAAGAGTTGGAGGAGGAGTGGGAGTTTGTGCTTTGAGCAGTGGTGGAAGAAGTACTCTGATGTTGAACTTAATTAAAGGTAGCAATACCACAATGTTGAAATACTCTTGAGTAAAAGGCCTGTATTCAAAAAAGGGTAAATGTGCAAAAGTAGTGCATCGAAAAGTTGCGTTCACACCGAGAGATAACACGTGGGGAAAGACACAGGCAGTTAGTTCAACGTGCGAATGAACCAGGCCCCCAGAGCATCTGGGAAACGTTGAAGCCACGCTACCCTACTGGCCAAAGCTGGAAGTACAGGTGGGCAAAGTAAATGCACAAGCATTTACTTTGTTTAATTTCCTTTGGAAATTTCCTTTGGAGCATAGGCGCAAAAGTATTTGCGCCTTTGATCCATGGAAAATCCGCTTGAAAACAGTCCTATGATTTGTTATTGAGCCGACAAAAAAGCCACTTCCGTGATCCGGGTCACAGACAAAGAGCAAAGCGAGCTAAGATTGTCCCTACCCCCTCGTTCACTTTGCATTGGACCAGAAGCCCTTGCAAGACGGCGGTTGGTTGATTTCCGGTTACGTCATCATAGCGCGTCCGCCTCGTCACAATGTCCGCGACAAAAGCGGATTTTCATAATAACCATCTAACAACGGTGAATTAAACACATTAAACAAATAGCGGGTTTAGCGTATTATGCGTGGAAAGACAATGGAATAAATGTCGTGGAACGCGGGTTATGCGTTCAAAGTGTTAAAATAGGCCTACTGAAGTAAATGTACTGAGTTACTCTTGTCTTTCTCAGTTTCCAGAGGTCTACACCGGCGGACGGCGAAAGAGTGCCCTGGCTCTGCGCTGGGAGGCGGGAGAGTTCATCGGCAGCGACTGTGCAGAAGGCGCTGCCCACTGAACGGTAGGCGGGGCCAGCAAGATGGCGGTGAAAAGCATCCGTGGTCAACTTCGACGCGTGTTAGTTCCACTTTAAATGTCGCGTTGCAAATTGTTTGTGTACGTGTGTGTACGCGACACGCCCTGACTGTCTGCTTCTGTGACGCATCGGTTAAAAAAACCCAGCTAAACTGTGTTTCTACTGTGTCTACGCTGGATTTAAAAGGAGCCGCCTTATAGACGAGCAAGAACATTGAATCAAGCGTTTAAAGCTGCAATATAACTTTTTTAGTGAATGCAACATTATTTTAACTATTATGATATAGACAACATTGAACCAATAGATGTCGCGTTTCACGTCAACAACCCCTCTGTGGCACAAGGTTTCCTACCGTATTTCCCCGAGTCACATCTACAAGGCAGCACTCATGCAGTTCGCATAAGGTCTCTTATTTCCCTGAGTCACGGCTAAAGGTATGCGTTTAGCCCCATTGCAACACTGTGCCATAAGTTTCCTAATTTCCCTGAGTCATGTCTACAAGGCAAGCATGCATGCCGTTTGCACCATTTTAACGTGGAGCTTGCACGCATCTCTAAAGGGGAAAACTTGGCTTCACCAATAAGACAGAACCACATTGTGCTTCCGTCTTATTCTTGTGGATTATTGTGTCCGTCTGATTACAGACATAAAAACAATACTATTAAAATGATAATTTTTCAATCATAATAGAACGTTTTGGGGAAAAGTGATACTTTTATTTTGCACATCTATCTACCTGCTCCTCTATAGAGAAAATGGTCAAGTAGGACAGTTGAGTTGAAAAGAGTTATTGCAGGAAACTAAAATCGCAAGTTTCTCCTCCACCGAACCAAACATTTCATTATAGCTAAAACATTTCATTATAAAAAAGAGAGAGAGAGAGAGATTTGCTTGTGTGGGGGATCTGCATTCAATTCAAGTTTAATACATACAACTTTAAACTCAAAACGTGTGGCCGAACAACTGAACCCAGCACATTGAGATGACTGCAGCAGGTAGTGGGAAAGATGTCAGTCTGTGGTGGAAATCTTTATCTCCGTATTTATTTTGAATAGGTCAATCAATGCTATTGGTCAAACTTTGTATCTTTGGGGTCTAAAGATGTAGACCCTAAAAACCCCTATCTAATAATTGGAAATTCATAGTTTTGGATAAGGTTTCCACCTGATGGTGACAATAGTACTATATATGTACGTTAGGGTTTATGACAATCATCGGCACGACAATAACCTTAAAGCGGGTGAGCTAGCAAATATGCTCTGAGAGCATCTGAGCAATTAACTCAATGGACATTCGCAAACTCATAACGGTTTTGATTTTTTAATTAAACACAAATCTTCTATTGTTGAGGGTCCCTAGTCACACAAATAATCAGATGGGGTCCGCAGCCAAAATTAATATCGATTACACACTTTAATGTGTGGAAAAGATCTATAAAGGAATTCAACTAGTCATTGTGATTCCTGAATGTTAATTACTGCCACAGTAATGTACGGTCCAGTTTGATAAACCTTTTCTTGACATTTGACGTATAAATCAGATTTTAAAAAGACGTATTTTAATGTTCTGTCTTGATAACGCAAATGCTATATTGCTATTATGTGCTGTATGTATATTTATTGTATTTTCATACTGTGCTTCAAGAAATGCTGGATTTGGAGCTTTCCCGTAACTGGAAATGTTATAGAATGGAAATTTACAGTGAAGAATGTGTATAATGATTTAAAAATATGTCAGAATGTTTCACAAATATAGCGGATCTACAAGTTCGCAAAACACATCACTCACATCTGCTGTTTTAAAGTATGAAAATAGGGCTTAAGTGGTTAATGTACAAGTAAATGTATGTTACAAGTAAAAGGTATACGCTACCTTGGCCAGTGTTCAAACGTACCTACAGTATAAATACATGTACTCATTATGCAGAATGTCCCATTTCACAAGTTGTTCAAAATGTGTCGATACTGTATCTTTCAAAATAGCAGACCTGCGAGCTGATGTGACGCATTGTGAGCCTGTAGATCGGCTATCTTTGAACCGAGTATGTATAAAATATAGGGCTTAAATCGTTAATGTATGTTTTGTACTAATAATACGTCTACAAAGTAACCTGCAGTTTTCAAATAATTGCAGTGGAGCAAAAAGTGCAATATAATATAAAAGTATTTAAAGGATTGAAAAACGGATGTGCTCAAGTAAAGTAAAAGTACGACAGAATTGTACTTATTAACTGTACTTGAGTAAATGTACTTAATTCCATTCCACCATTGGTAGGAATGACTTTGACCAAACATCGGGGATATATTCCCTAATCAGTTGTGGACTTATTTTCATATGGAAATTCAAGCACAAATATTTTTGCTTCATGATATAATGGGTATTAGCCATAGAAATATGAAATGACTCCTGTTTCAAAGGCACTTTTGTCTACTTTAGTTCCCTTTAATGATACAAAAACGCACAAAAAAGCACATCGACTGCACTAGCTTCTAGGAGTTTTCCCATGGGAAGCGTCTTTTCAATGAGGTTTAGGAATAGGGCTGTGAAACTATCATGTCCGTGCTCGCCTCACGCACACCTGCTGGCATTAAATACAGATTTAATTGGTTACGGTTTGTACTTTGCACCACTGGTCGCTCCCCAAGTCCTTTAGGCCTCAATAAGGGACACTGGTATGGCTATATACTTGTAAATGTAACTTCTAATCAATGTTTGTTTTTTTGTGAGTTGTCATTTACAAAATAATTGTTCCAGATTGTCGGAACTGCAGCTTTGCACGGCATCAGCGTGACAACTCTTTGACATAACGTTCATGATGTTTTTGTAATGTAACGCTTCCATTGTTTCAGTAGAAATTACTATAATGACCACACTTGCTTTGCTGATGTTCTAAAATACAAAAAGTCCCCTGCTGTGAGAAAGGTCAGCCCCCCCCCCCCCCCCTCCCCCCCCCCTCCAAAAAAACAAGTTTCACCAGGGACCAGTATGTTGTGGCCCCGCCCCATGCATCTTGGAACCGCCCCTTATGTGCTGGGACCGCCCCTTGTGTCCTGGAACCGCCCCTTATGTGCTGGGACCGCCCCTTGTGTCACACACATTATTATGTGCCTGATGTGTGTTCATGGGCTCAGGCTTGTCTTGACAAGTTAAAGACGTAGTGAAATTAAAATACAGTTTTTACACTTTTAAGAGCATAATGAGGGCATATCATTAGATGCCAATACATTTTTGTGTATGTTAAAAGTCCCTAATAGTCAAAGTTTGCTATAGCACGGCCATACTGCAGGTGAAACAACTGTTTTTTTGGGGGGTGAGTCCTCACTTATACTGGTGTCTTCATGACGATTTCTGCCATTGTTTTCTTCATGGCAGTCTTCAACATACTGTAGGTTGGATTGTTGCCTTTGTTTTATTCACGTCAGTGTTCCAAGAGATTATTGCAACAATAAATAATGTAATCTCAATAAATGTGCCTATGTGTGTTTGGAAATTCATGTCTGAACTTGACATGTTTTGAGGATACTGCAGTCTGTAGTCCTTGGCTACAACACGGCATAAACTAGCGGCTATCCTAAAAGAAACACAAAGAAGAACAAAAATGACTGAATTAAATGTAATTTTGACCAATCTGTATGGTAGAGTATGTTAACTAATACTGTTGGGACACTCAGGACATCTGCAGGTGCACAAGTTCTGAGAAAAAGGTTCTGAGACCGCTCTGAAAGAACATGGATTTAGTTATATCACCTCCCTTTATGAGTGAAATTAATGTTCAGACATCAGAAGGAGCATGTACAACTAACACAACTGTTGTATTTGGTCTCCCTGCTGTTCTATTGAGAAATGCTGGTTCCATCCTGTGACAAGTGGGTACGTATACTGCCAGGTTAAAGTTCAATTTCTTCCCTGAGTGAGCAGGCAGGCTAAACATCTCAGCACTTGTGTGGGAGTCGGGGGTTTGATTCCCCGGAGGAACACAACACTTACAAAGTGTAGAGAAACAAGAGGAACTATAACCAGGTGCTCAATGGAGGTAGCAGGATGTGATAATGATAAAAAGGTGCTCACACGGATAAAAAAAACGGGATCAATACATGATAAAAAGAGAAGGATCCGGGCACACAAGGTTAAAAAATGAGGAACGCCTTTATTAATTTAAAAGGCCAACTGCCAACATGTTTCGACCTAACAGGTCTTCATCAGGGCAAGAATGAAGGACAACATCAAACATACTCATTATATAGCAACAGGACACACAGCTTTGCAATGACATAATTGGCAGTGTCAGAGGCACGTGAGTGCCCATTGGTTAATACAGCCGTAATAACATGGACATGCCATTAGGCACTCAATCAACAACTGATGCCACACATGTGTGTGACAGCCAGAGGAATATATAAGCAACAAGCTAAGCACCAAATATTCAACAAAAGGAAAAGGAAACATTTTATTAGATCATTAAAAAACAATAATAATAAACAGTAAACAAAGTAGAAACGAAAAAACTAAAGAAAACACATAAAATCAATATCTTCATTAAGACCAGGAGGAGTGAGAGCGTCTAAGGAATGAATCCAAAAGGTTTCCCGTTGATTCAATTTCCTTAGGCAGTCGCCACCTCTTGGAAAAGGTTTAATGTGTTCTATACCTGTAATTCTCAAGAGTGTCATTGTTGTTATGGAATTGGCTGAAATGTCTAGCAATCGGATTATTGATATTATTAATGCGAATAGCATATTTGTGTTCAGCCAATCTATCCATGAGGCGGCGCTTTGTCCTGCCAATATAAAAAATGGTAGGACAGGTACATGTCAAACGATATATTACGTGAGTAGTATTGCAATTGATAAAATCGTTAATCTTATTGGTTTTCTGTGTTTTGAAATCTATAAAATATTTAGTCTGTGAGACACTGGAGCAGTGGGGGCAACACATGCATTTGAACATACCCAATGGTTTGTTAAGCCAGGTCTGCTTTTTAACAGGTGGAAGGTAACTGTGCATGAGTTTGTCCCTCGGGGTGGGAGCTCTTCTAATAGAGAAAATAGGAGGCTTAGGAAATAAACCTCTCAGGGAGGAGTCACTCTCCACAATCGACCAATTATTTTGTATAATGCGCTGAATGTGTGACAAAAAAGGGGCGGTTCTGAGTAGCGGGCTTCCGTTAGTTTTTTGTTAGCAAGTCAGATCTGTCAAGGCTAAGTGCCTTGTCGCGCGCCCGAGCTACATTAACCGGTTTATAGCCTCTCTCTTTAAATCTGGTAGTCATGTCGGTAGATTTCTGATTACGCTACACTTACAAAGTGTAGCTTTAAAACTGTTCACTGTTCATGAGCTATGCCTGTTCAAAGTTTGCATTTTCAATTCAGTGCTATAGCGCCACACTTTGGCCAATGGTCGTGGGCTTCGCGTCCTCACCGTTTGGCATAGTCCTTTAGCATATTGGCAAGTTTCGCGAAAACCGACTCCACGGTTAAGCCAGAACTCCTATTTTTGGCGGAAGAAGAAGAAAACAGACAAATACAATACGGGCCCTTTGGTCTTGGTTAAAATAAAAATGTACTTTTGACAACCTATCTATGGCTACTGTACTGGACACTGGATCATACTTCAAAAAGAATAAATACATAAATAAATATAACATCAGACAGTCTACATTTCCCAAAAGGAAATGCATGTATTTAATTCAGTCTGACCAGAAGCCAACCCTGCCTGCCATTGGCTAGCTGATTCTAAAAGAACACACTTACAATTGGCATATCCAGCCAAAATCTACTTTTAATGAGCGCTGCAGCATGAAAATAAATGAAATAATGAATAATAGATGAATAAATAAATAAACACAACATTATAAGTTATACTACACAGTATGCGATAATGAGCTATAAACAAATCATGGACTGCCAGCATAAAGAGCCATGGAGACATTCTGATGAACTCAGCCCAAATGTTGAAAGATTTATTCTTGGAACAGTGTGATGTGTAAGTTGAATAACGTTGCTGTCGGGCAGAAACCTTGACCATATTTCAACTTGTCATATTTCTTTGGTAAATTAATGAGCTATACTTTGTCATACTAACTACAATGTCACACACAAAGGTAACAAAAACAGTTTTTCTTTCTTGTAATTTTTTGAGTGGTGCAACCACTCCAAGGAACAGCAATGTCCGTCCGTCCCTTAGAGTATGTCCTCACCTATGTGACTATGAGTAGCAGTAGGGGCAAAAGTGGCGCTGTTGTGCCAGAAACAGAGAGCGAGATAGTGTTGTACTGTTGCCTGCTAATTACAGAGAGAGAGAGAGAGAGCGAGAGAGAGAGAGAGAGAGAGAGGCAGGGGGAGAGGGGAGTTGCACCACTCAGTTCACACGGGTGTGATTTATTTAATTTTTGAAGTGAAGTTTAGTTAAATCTTTATATATATATATGTATATATATATATATATATATATATATATTTAAAGATTTAACCAATGAAAAGTATTAACAAGAGCTTGTGACTAAATTATAACTACATTTGGATCCATTGGAAAGTAGTTTTTGGACCTACAAGGATTCCGCCCGACAGCAATGGTGAATTACCGGTACATCATAACAAAGATTAAGGTTATAGCTGGATTATAGCGGTCACCATCACACCCAGGAACCCTGCATGCCCAACCAGGAAGACCACCAGCATCACAGTTTTAAACTGTACCTGAGAGAGAGAGACACAGACAGACAGACAGACAGACAGACAGACAGACAGACAGACAGACAATTAATTCAGGGGGGTTCCAGGGGGTCCCCAGCAGCAACAGTTTAATATGACATAAAACACTTCAAAAGAAGGGTCTAATTATATAATACAGATACTAAGAGACAGAATAATGTCACACAGAGTTGGATATTTTTTTACTCTATTACTTTCTTTGTGGACAATTACGGTAATCAAGTTAGAACACAATTCTACAGTAGAGCTGCAGCTATTGATTAGTGACTTTTTCCATTAATCGAAAAATCGATTATACTTGCCCGCACACAAAGGTGTCGTACAAAAACAAATATATACATTTTGAGCTTGTTGCCATTTTCACTATTTTGGTCATTTATTGAGATTTGTCATCCACAATAATATGCCCAAAATAGGGATTGATTATGAATTGATTATTTTATTAACTAATTTACAATTTGATGTTGTTAATTAAATCGATTAGTTTGATTCCGCATTCTGGAGAAATCCTTCGCAGAAAATAGCAGATTGCAAAGCGTTGTGAGCTATTTACAGTATATTCAGTGAAGATTATTTTAATAAACAGTGTGCTGTTGCAGGCCTTGTGTGTTTGGGATGTGTGACACTCACCCCTTGGTGTTTGTGACGCCCTGGATGGGATAACAAGCGCTCTTTGTCCTCACCACTTCCTGTGAACAACAGATCAACAACAACAATAAATCCAGCGCAGCGACAGTTCATTGAGACATGGAAGTCAGAAGGTTTATAATACATTACCCCGGTCCCCCCCTCATTCATTCTCTAACAGTAATTCATTCTGCTCCTTTAAATCAGCTGTCTCTCCACGTCAACTCCCTTCACACTCATTCGCTACACGCTATCTCACTCACGCCCACATTCCCTCAGTGCAAATCAGGCGGTCTTCTTAAGCAGCCTCAGCTCACTACTCATTCTACATGCTGAGCTGTCAAAGCAGTTTGTACAGCGTTGGCGTGAAATTTCCCCCACCTCCCCAGCCTCCTCCCTGTAGTATTTAAGTTCACAACTGAGCTTTTAAGCACACAACTGGCCATACACATTGATGTATTGTCTATTTTGTACTACACTTTCTCATCCACGGCTCTGGTTCCAGTGATCCAGCTGTGTGACACATTGTATTGTTCCACTTTTGCTTTGGCAATGTAAACGTATGTTTTCTCATGGCAATAAAGCCCTTTGAATTGAATTGAATTGATACACGTCATAAGTGATCGTGGAATGTGCCGTCGCTTTGAAATGACAGCGTAGTACATTCCGATTCTAGAGGCAAATCCACTCCACCACTCTGTCCTTGCATCGAATCCTCTCCTCCTCGCTGGGGGCAGGGCTAAGGACCGAGTGGAGGACGCGAGGAGAGTGAGCGTAAAAGTTGCGGTATTGGAATTTGGCTCAAGTGAAATGTGTATGAGAGGTGTATTATGGGTAATGCTAAGTGATCATTAAAGCTTAAGATGTAACAAGTTGGGCTGTTCTGTTTGTCAGTGTAATTGGGATGGACCAAATCAGAATGGCAGGAAGGGGGTTAATTGTGCTGTGTTGATGTGAAGTTGCTAAAGGATATCATATTGTTGTAGTGTATTGTTGTAGTACAATCATTAGTGGTGTAGTTCAGGGAGGTTTCATATATTTTATGAGTGTTCATGTTATGTAGAATATGGTTGAACATGGTTGAGTCCATTTAAACAGACATTTCTCTAAAAGAGAAAACCAGCACTCACGGAACTCATGTTTTAAGGCACTCTTAATTTATTTAATTGTTGACATGATATGCTGCGCAGCATATCATGTCAACAATTAAATAAATAAGTTATTTACCCGACCGCGCACCTGGTAAGAATGCTCAAGAAGTTTGAGACTGTTTGTAGTTGTGCGGGCTATACCTTCATAAAATGAGTCCAATTAAAGTCTAATTGCTCCAGCTGAGTATAAAAAGCTGTCAACAACAAAGCATTCAGTCAGTGGTAGGATAAGAGCCAGGCACCACCATGTATTTGTGTTGGAGCGCCTGTTTCAATGTAGTTTTGGTGACAGTGAATAAAACACTTTTTAATTGCACGAGCACAAGCACGTACTCTCTACTGCTTTCAGTTGCAAAATGGTACATTCATTCTCACAGAGAAAGAGGGGGTAAAACATTAATTGGCTAAAAATGGACATACACTTCAAAACATGTACTGCAAGTACCATTCTACAGAACTTGAGTTTGTCGGTATAGACAAATTCAGAAACGGGTCTCATGGTCGCAGCAAACGTATTTCCTGTAGGCGGAGACGACATACCGGTATATGCAGTGTAAACTTGCAGGTCTTCTACTACATTGAATGGTAGAGTGACTGATGTTAGTCTGCTCAAACGTTACTCTTTTACCTGCTTTTTACTAACACTAACTTTACAAAGATGCCCAGAACATCGGGATGAACCTGTGTAGTTTATGGCTGCTCCAACAGTAGTGGCAACATTCAACTTTGGAGAAAAACGGAATGTCAAAAAATACACCGCGGTGGCTGAGACCAGAGCCATAGAGTAATGGTTGAGACGAAGCAGTGAAAGGTCCTGAAAGATACATAAACGTCAGTCTTACCCAATACCCAAACATTCTGTTGTATGAACACAAGGCTGCTGTACGTTATACCTCATACTAAGCATTTAAAGTAAAAAGTCTATACCTGTCATCCTGCACATCTGAGAGTGGATGAGGAGCACCAGGTCTGTCAGAACAATCCACAGCAACCATCCACCCAGCACACAGGTGCACCAGCCCCCTGCCAACAGCAAGGCCTGCTGGGTAACACCCAGGAAGATAGTGATCACTGAGAGGAGAGGAGAGGAGAGGAGAGGAGAGGCAAGATAATCAGAGAGAGATCATGAGAGACTAGAAGACATCTTCAATCATGATGTTTTCCCGTTAACACTGAAAACAACTATTATTGAGGCCACTTTCCTCTCAGTCCTGGTCTATGGTGACATAGGATTGCTGCTCCATCACTCATAAATATGGTGATGATGATGGTAATTATGATGATGATGATGCAAACATTGGCTCATTGCCGTGGTGAGCATGGCTTTAACAATCCATCCAGCTAGTTTCTCCCTCATGTTCACCAGACAGGATCTGAACTAATTAATTATTCATTGTATTAACCCATTTTGGGCGGGAACCCCTTTTGGTGTTATAATTTAGCTATTGAAAAATAGCAGATCTACAAGCTCATAGCGCGCCACCGAGTGGCGCGCTACGAGCTTGTAGGTCTGCTATTTTTGAAAAATCGTGAAAATATTTATTTCAGAAAACTGGAGGATTTAGAAGATTTTTTTTAAATTTCAAGGTCAGGCCAAAATGGGTTAATTACTAAAAAAATGAATTCCTCCTCATGCTCACCAGCCAGGATCTGTGCCGCGCTGCCTGTCGCCAGATGCATCCAGTTGAACAGGAAGCGCCTGCGGAGAGAACGAAGGCATACTGTATCTTGGATCTTTTTTAGGCAAGCAACCTAAAAAAGCTTGATTTATAATTTATATAGTTTGCTGCACTGAGGTGGTTGTGAGCTTCTCGCTAAATCAGGGTTGTTCGTCAACTACCTTTTTTCACTAACAAAAACTACATAAAAACTAAGCCATGATGACTAAAACTATGACTAAATATACTGACAATTTCGTCAACAAATAAAAACGGAGGGACTAGCGGACAAGAGATCCAGTATAAGTCATTGTACACTTGGTTGCATGCTGAAAATAGCCGATCTACAAGCTCACAACGCGTCGAGCTTGTAGATCGGCTATTTTCAGCAAGTGTAAAAACAGTCATTACGATGGCATCAACGCCCACCAAAATACATTTTAGTCGACTAAAATCTTATGATATTTAGTCGACTAAAACTAGACTAACACTAAAACATTCCAGGTGACTAAAATGTGACTGAAACTAAATGAAAACTATTGAAGAGAGACTAGGACTACAACTAAAATAAAAATGTGCTGCCAAAAACAACACTGGCGTGAATCAGGTGATGTGTTACTTGGAAAGGGTATACGTCTAGTCTTACCGGGAGGATTCTGGAGCGGGTCGGAACACGGCCATGACTGGTTGGACGATGGACAGAACCATGACACTACATCCTGTGTAGGAATGAGAACTTGCACGCTGCATGACAAAACACACACACACACACACACACACAGAGAGAGATTAGTACTCACATGCTCAGTAAGTATTCACAATACGCACACACCCGTTACTCAGGTATTCAGCAGCAGCACTCATGAAAGTGATTCTAACCCTGACAGCATGAAAAATATATATCCTGTTGTTGGTTTGAAAATGCACACAGGTAACTGTTGACTGAATTATTACTGGAACATGTTGCAATGGGGCCATCTAGTGGCCGCAATGAAACCACAAGTTCGTAGGAGGAGGTATAAGAAGACTTCAGGGTTGGATTTGGGATGGGAGGGGGGTGGTGGGTAAATGTCAATGAATCTTCTTTTGATGCTCTTTTGATCCTCTCCTCTGCTATATTGTATAATTATTATACAGTATATCATATTATGCTGCCTGTCCTTTCAGTTCTTGTTTGACAGCAACAACAACTAAAATGGTAAATGGTGCATTTATATAGCGCCTTTATCCAAGGCGCTTTACATAGATTGTGCATTACATTCACCCATTCACACACTAGGGCTGACCTTCGATCACGCTTTTGATGATCGACGCTTCGAAACGAATAGCGATCGATCGTCGACGCTTCGTCATCCGACGGGGGGGGGGGTTGCGCGGCGAGCAGTGACGCACAATGAATTAACGCCAGGGCTCCACCGGACGCGGTGCGTCTCCGTCGCGTAGGTCAAAAAAGCACCGGTTCAATTGTAATGCACGCGTTAATGTCACGCAACGCGGGCAGTGGAGCCACCCTTCATTGATTAAAAAGGGAACATTCCCTGACGGTGACGGAGACGCGACGCTGACGCGCCCGGTGGAGCCCCGGTGTAAAATAAATAAAACAACGATATAGCAGAGAGAAACGCATGCTTGGATTGGTCTCAATTATTTTATTTAACAATAAGCAACAATTGTTGCTTTGACCCAATAAACATCCGACCGTAACAAGTCAACATTAAATAAAACTGCCTGACACAGGCATTACCTCTCAAATAAAAAATATATAATCCAAAGCAGCACAGGACGAACAGCATTTTGCATTTATAATTGAAATAAACTCAGAGGCTTCGTGGAAACAGCACACGCAAGTGTAAAGGAAAGGCATTTTCCTGATCTTGCCGTAAAATTAAGTGAAATAAAACGTCATTTAATCGAGGCTTTATGACAGCAGCGAGGTGCTGCCAAATGCCACTCAGTTGCGCAAATATAGGTCAGATCAATTAGCCGAGCGGAGCAGCTTCTCACTGACCAGCTCTTCTTAAAGTTTACTTAGCCTACTTTAATAATATGACATAGTGTTGGATCTCCATCCTCCAGACAAACAAACCTTGGATTATAATTGGATTATGCCTATAATTCTTCTTTTTTCAAACCAGCACGAGCCACAACAAGGTAAGAAACTATATAATGATTCACTGTTCGCACAGCACCCAGGCAGGTATTCTTAATCGCGTCGCATTCCCATCAAAGTAGCACACTAACTTTGTGATCAACCTTCTTCATTTGCTTATTGTATTTGTAAAAAGCAACACTGTATTAAGACATGGCAGTATAATATTGGTAGAGAGAGAGAGGAGCCGTTCCTTTTCAACTAATAAAAAAATGCCGTCTGCGACTCCGTGAGGCCCTGTGCGGCCGCAACTAACAAACAAACTTCGGGAGAGAACGCACTTTTCATGGCCACGGACAATAAAACTAACGAGAGCACTCAGCACAGAGCAGCAGTCTACTGCGGAGAGAGGAAAATTACAAAACCAAATGAGAGCTGTTTCGGTTTGTGACATGACGTGCTGCGAGCTCGCAGATCTACGCTTCATGCAACAAATGCACCGTACGTTCGTTCTATTAAAGGGTAGATCGCTACCGTTTAGGGGCTGGGAGCAGCCCCCAAACGGGAGCGGATCTACCGTTTATAGAACGAACGTACCGATATGCTGTGAGCTTAGCCTGTTGCTAACGTGACCCCCCTCTCTCTCTCTGCGCCTCTCTCTCTCTCTCTCTCTCTCTCTCTCTCTCCCTCTCTCTCCCCCCCCCTCCCCCCCTCCCCCCCCCCCCCCCCCCGTTGAAGTTGCAATAGTTGGATCACTGCAGTGCATTTAGCTCCCCTCTTGTATTTTAAAATGTAACCAAACGTTCCACCCACGGCGCAAATTTATGTTAGTCGCAAACTACAGCAAGCCGCCTTTGTTTTAAATTGTCCCCCATTCGCACGTCGGCAAAGCCGTTCACACCTATGGCTGGAGATGCGCGTTTTCAATACCGGCGGCCTCGTCTCACCGTGCTGCGCGCATCACGTGATTAAATAAAATGTGGTATCGGATTGGTGCGGGGCGTACTTGAGTGAGGGGGGAGAGGGGAGGAGGCGTTGCGAGGTCTGCGAGGCGCCAGCATGCAGTATGGCTCGCGGACCAAATGGGGCCGGCTCGCGGACCAAAAGCGGCCGCTTTTTTTTTTTAATGACTATTCGATTTTTTATTTCAAGATCGATTCCCGTGCATATCGATCGATCGTCGATTAATCGATTTTTTTGGGTCAGCCCTATCACACACACATTCATACACCGATTGCGGCCATGCAAGGTACCAACCAGCACATCGGGAGCAATTTGGGGTTCAGTGTCTTGCCCAAGGACACTTCGACATGTAGACGGGAGGAGCCGGGATTCGAACCGCCGACCCATGGATCATTGGACGACCTGCTCTACCTCTTGAGCCACAACTGCACCTGAGAGGCCTGCCCTGGAGTCTCAGACCAGCTAGGCCTTGGTTTTAGTTGGTTATGCATTGATGAAGTGAGTTCACTGTTCATCACTGTTTTCATATGCTCTCTTATGTGTTGCCTTTTAATACCGAGTTGGTGTTGGCTAGACCCCACTCCCGCAGCAACTATTCACATTGTGATGAATGTTACAGCTACCTGTTTGTCTCAAAACTGTATAAAGATTGTGTGTAATGTGCAGCACATAATGTACTTATTGTAGTATTCATGGAAATGCAGTAAGCACTAACCTATTGAGAATATTGAATGTCACTTGGATGTTTGTCATAATGTTTGCTTTAGTACTATTAATGCTAAGTGCTAATGAGTGCTAATGATTGTTAAGTATACCCAATTGTTGTCAATATTGATAAATGTGATGTCATGAATGGTAAATGGTGCATTTGTATATAGCGCTTTTATCCAAAGCACTTTACATAGATTGTGCATTACTGTACATTCACCCATTGGCATTCACACACACATTCATACATTGATGGCGGAGGGGAACCATGCAAGGCACCAACATGCACTTCGGGAGGGGTTCAGTGTCCCGGGATCGAACTGGGAACCTCGCGGTGCATCCAGCTCCTCATGATTGGATTGTAATTATATTGTAAACATAGTCGTGAAGCCTCATCCTCTCCTTGCCCAAATGTTCATGTGTGCACAGGAACAATAAAAGGCTTAAACACAACACAGTTGTCCATACAATCTTATTCTTAACACATTTTGACCTGGGAACGATTCTGCAAATGTCTTCTAAATCCTGACTGTTTTCTTGAAAAAGCTATGTTTTTCTATGTCAGTCGTTCTCAAACACTTTCATGTCACTTTTCACGATTCTTCAAAAATAGCAGACCTACAAGCTCGTAGCGCGGCACTCGGTGCCGCACTATGAGCTTGTAGATCTGCTATTTTTCAATAGCTAAAGCATTACATAATGCAACACCAAAAGGGGTTCCCGCCCAGAATGGCTTAAGCGATGTACCACAGTGATGTTTCAATATCCTGTGAACCGGTCTTAGAACTCTACTTTGCACAAAGGCATGCATGCGTATGCACAGCGCTTCATCCCACAACGAAGTATGAATCACACGTGACCACTTTAAGCCCTCTAGTCTACACTTAGTGAACTGGACAGGACTTTGCTCTGCATGTGCTCAGTCCACTCTTTGCCAACAAACAGCAGATCTACAAGTATCTACAACGCAGCTATCCTTTTGTCAGACTTTCCCCTAGCTGCAGAATTGGGTGGTTAAGACTTTCACGTGATCAGAGGGATCAGACAGCTATATAAAAAAATCAGACCCATCTGTACTGTACTGTACTGTACTGTACTGTACTGTACTGTACTGTACTGTACTGTACTGTACTGTACTGTACTGTACTGTACTGTACTGTACTGTACTGTACTGTACTGTACTGTACTGTACAAGCCCTCCTCCCTGGCCTGTGTGTGTGTGTGTGTGTGTGTGTGTGTGTGTGTGTGTTAGGCCGCGCAACAGTGACGCTTGGTGGTCAACAAACGCTATTTCCGTACTCGGACGGACACAGGGACAGACCCAGCCAGCCATGCAGCCAGGGACACACATCATCGCTGTGTTTAGGAGCGGCCATATAGCACCACTCAAAAACCAGGCAGCTAATCCACTGGTTGGTGTGTTAGCCTGCACTTCATGACTCACTCACAGCAAGCAATGACACTAGTCTGGCTGTGTGGACTGCATTTAGCACTGTCTCACACTGTCTCTACTGCCAACGGTGTCACCCACAGCGGTGGACAAAGTATAGGCCTATGTATGTACTCACTGCTCAAGTAAATGCTACAGTATTCAACAGTACACATTACGAAGTACATTTTCAAATTATTGTTAATATATTATCTGATATTTTATTATATATAATACATATATTTTTGGTATTATTTTGGCACCCAAGAGTCCAAATGTAGTGTATATATGTAGAGTTAAAAGTGCAATATTTCTGTTTGAAATGTAGCATAATTCAAATGATCAGCTTGAAAAAACAAAAACACTAAAACACAAAAATAGTATACAGTACTCAAGTAAAATGTACTTAGTTACTGTCTACCACTCTCTCTCTCTCTCCGACAAACAGCATGTGACGCTGAGACTGAGTCACCCATTCTTAGACACACACACACACACACACACACACACACACACACACACACACACACACACACACACACACACACACACACACACACACACACACACACACAGGAAGCAGAGAACATGCAGAGCAGAGAGGATTCTGGGATTGTTCGAGATGAGTTGAACGGCCAGACAGATGGGTGGACAGGTGGAACACACACACGCACACATGCGCACACGCACACACACACACGCACGCACGCACGCACGCGCACACACATGCACACACACACGCACACACACACACACACACACACACACACACACACACACACACACACACACACACACAAAAGGTGCCTGCCAGTGAGGGTGAGTATACACACAAGTCCCCCACAGTCATAAGGAGCCAGTCAGGTGGAAACCTCATGTCTCATGTCATTTCAGGATTAAAAAAAATAAGCGAAGAAAGCAGATAAACAAACAAACCAAGAAAACTCAAAGATAAAAGTTAAAAAAAGGAGATAAGAGGTGTGTGCAACAGCAACGATGTAGTGCAGTGGTTTTCAACCCTTTTCACATAAAGGTCCATTATTTATTCGTCATTTGAGTCATTTAATTCGTCATTTAGCCTCCCAAAACTAAAGAATATTGTATTGTCGTTGGAAGATTCTGTCCACAATTCCATGCTGTATTGATGTGGTATACCATTAGGAGAGATAACAAAGAATTTAACTTTTGAGAGTGTAAAATGAAACCAAATGGACCCGCAGGGTTCATTTGGTTTCATTTCACGCTCTCAAGAGTTAAAGATCTATCATTTAGCTGGGGACCACCTGGTACCCCCTCATCTTTGATTCTATACTTACTATATGCACTATATGCGCCCAGACCTCTGTTAATGCTATGGTGTCTCATGTCTGTTGTTGTCCTGTACTGTTTGTTTTGTTTGTATGTTTTAAACCACTACTTAGCTGTAAACCTAATTGCCCTTCTGGGACACTAATAAAGACCTTGAACCTTGAACCTTGACCACTGGTTGAAAACCACTGATGTATTATATTGATACAGTATACTAATTAAGGTTACCTGACTCCATCCTCCTCTGTATATGAACGGCAGAATGAACGCAGCACAGGTCACACTCACAGCCAGCACCATCAGCCCTCGATGCACCTAGAGCAACAATTAAATGTTTAGCAGTTTTTATTTTTACATTTTTTGTTACAATACGTTTTAAATAGCTATATATTGTGACAGTAATCTTTGCTATAGAGTGTTTGTTCAGTAACTAGGGGTCGGGATACCATATGTTCAGGTCGGTAATGCCAGTTTTTCAGGATGACTTTGTTATGACTTTGGAACTGGAACATAACATTGAAGCTGATAAATGGACACTTTCCTGATTGATTAAAATTGGCAAACCACCTGAACATTTATTTTCTGTTTATTAAAGACAGGGTGATAAAATATCAAAAGATTAAAAAAAAAAAATCTTTTCAAATCAACAAAAGAATTTTTTTTCCCCAACGAATATATGAAAAAATTAAAAAAATGAATAAAAAACGAGTTGAAAGCAGACATCATTCGGACCTGGAACCAGGGCTTGTGTCCCAGCAGTGTGGTGTGTGTCCACTGCTCTTTGTAATGTCGAGCCACCAGCACTCCTGTGCTGACCAGCACCATCCAAGCACACAGCATCAGTACCCCTGTGAACACATGCATAGTCCATGAGCCAGACATTTTTCTTGCACCCTATGGGTGCTTAGATTGACATGCACAAGGACACAAAAGGACTCTTTTTAAGTGGTGCAAACCACTTCCTTAAGTGACTATGTGTGTGGGTAGTTGGCTGGCTGGGTATGTATGTCTGAGCACGAAAACAGCATGGTTGTAACTCTGTCATTTCTCAAGCGTTTCGGACGCGGGGCGGCTCACCGGAATCGGGCCGGCACCCTGGGTGTGTTCCTGTGTCTGGACCCCCCCCCCGGGGACCCCCACACAGAGTTGCACCACTTACTTCACATGGGGGTGATTTTTTTTCACAATTTGGTGCTTAGACATACGAACTACGGTATAGTATATCATTAATATACCTTAGAGTTGTTGTATGGAAATAATAAAATATAGTCCCCACCTTCTGTTTAGCCTGGAAGTGGAGGTCTAGAATATGGGGTCATGTGATCAGTGACATACTGTAGTGACGGTGTACTCTTATTTGACATGTTGGTGAACCAGTGTTGACTACGTTTTTTCACTGACGAAAACTAAATGAAAACTAAGCTATGATGACTAAAACTAAGACTGAATATATTGACAATTTCGTCAACAAATAAAAACTAGACTAAAATGTTAGGAAGGGACTAGTGGACAAGAGATCCAGTATAAGTCATTTTACACTTGGTTGCATGCTGAAAATAGCAGATCTACAAGCTCACAACGCGTCGCGCTGCGACGCTACATACTAATTCCTTGTGCTTATAACCACGCCCCCTGGCAAGTTAAGTTTACTGAGGTTAAGGTTAGGTTTCTGGTTTAAGGACTTCAGTGTTTTGTACCATACTATTGTATGAGTATCGAACAAAGAATGTTTGCTTCCGCCATCTTTGTTGAAGAAGAGTCTGGGCAATTAAGATTTAGTCTTACTAGAAGTACTAAAAGTTTTTCAATCTTATATTTAGATTTAGTCTGGCTTAATCTAGTCACCTCTGAGGTAGGTGTCTGGAGGTCAATGATTAAAGTGTGATTACCTTTGAGGGGATTAAATCCACCCATCAAGCCCATTAGTGTCAACCTCAGACCATCAGATCATGGTCTGATTTTGAATCTAAATGGCTTTGTGTTAGGGTTAGGTTTAGGTATAGTTTTACTGAGTTTAAGGTTAGGGTTAGGGTTAGGTTTAGGCTGTCAATCACAGCGACTGGCCAATCACAGCGCCGACTGCACAACCCGTGTAGGCTTTATTATGCCGTCACTGCGAAGCGTTGTGAGCTTGTAGATCTGCTATTTTCAGAAAGTGTAAAAACAGTCATTAAGACGGCATCAAGGCCCGCCAAAGTACATTTTAGTCGATTAAATCAACTGTAGATTTAGTCGACTAAAATCATTATGACATGAAATCATTATGACTGAAACTAGACTACGGTCACATTCCCACCTAATACTTTGGTAGACTCGATGCGAATGGGCGGAGAACTTGGGATTCTTGCATGCATATTTAATTTGCTGCGGTTTGCCTTCACACTGTCATCCGCAGCAATTGGAAACGCAGCAGGGGGGACCTTTATCAATGTGTTCCATTCATAAACTAGCCTACACAGTGAAATCTATGGTGATAAAATTATACTCATAACGTTCATGTGTCGTGCCGTCTGGGACTGGAACCCCCCCCCCCCCCCCTCTCTTTCTCTCTCTCTCGCTCTCTCTCTCTCTCCGCACGCAGCCACGCACTGTTCTTTTGTGCATGGAGGCACAGCGCTGAGCGCACTGATATAACAGACAGCAGCTCAAAATGTTTACAAGTGTATCGAGATGAAAGTCCCTACTCCCCAGTCCCCACACAGTGACAGCACTCCATGTTTACGGGACGCACAGACAGACAGACAGAATATTCTGTAGGCTATAATACACTGCAGTGTTTTTATGTGTTTCCTTAAGAAATTGATTAATGTACTCGTCCTCATTTCGATCAGGGCTTCAGTCTCCTCATTCGACCACGTCTATCCACTGTAACGGGACATCTTTGCGCTGCGTAAAATATGCCTTCTCCGTCTCCAACTGTGTTCATTATAAGCAATATGCACCTTCAATACAGAACTTGGTCAAAATTAATATAACATACACAAATGTTATGAAACAAATCCTGCAGTTACATTAACAAGGTAGTCTCTACTACAGAATGTCAGCTGGACAACAGGACAACATAATAGCTATATGTAACAGTAGTTACTTCGATTCTCCACCAGGTGATGCAAACGGTCCTTTGTTGCCAAATGTGTTGAACCAACACCACACAGTTTTAATGTTTTATAGAATAAGTGCTACTCTGGTATGCAGGTGAATTGCTTTTTGGCATTATGATTAGTAGAGAATGTGTACATAACCTTCGTTCATTGCTTTTAAATGCGTTTTAATGGTCCGGATTCTATTCAAATTGTTATTGGTTTCTGGCCGGACACGTGACCAGGAAGCGCCAATAAGAAACGGGCTGGCTACTTGTTTATCTTTCTTCTTAAAATACAAGGCATACACGTCGATTAAATTACGCGTTATACTTGTTTATTGCAGAGTGCGTTGTTTATATTTTAGTGTGATGTGATACACTTTTTAAAAAAAAAGTTAAAATATAAGTTAACCACAACGACCACGGTCATTGCCGAGAGTGACTATCCCTTTCCGAAAGCCACATGGTTATCGCTTCTCGGCCTTTTGGCTAAGATCAAGTGTAGTATCTGTTCTTATCAGTTTAATATCTGATACGTCCCCTACCCGGGGACTATATATTAAATTGATTTTTGGAACTGGGAGATGGAATAGGGGCTTGCTCCGTCCACTCCACGCATCGACCTGGTATTGCAGTATCTCCAGGAACGGTGCACCCCCCTCACTTGTGAAAAGAAAAATAACGTGATTCCTAATGTATTTGTCCGACTATAACGGAGAAATATTAAACGCTGTTTAGACGGAAATTCATTTTTTGCACAGTAGACTTGACTAGAGCCTAACCTGCCAGTCACACTGAGATGAGATCCCATGGTGACAGGAGTGACGCTGTGCTGTGAGTAAACTGACAACGCTTGGCTTTCTGACATCCCTTTCTCACAATCTAGGCTACAACAATACATCTCACATTAGGACAAGTGGCGAAGTAGAAACGTGGAGAGCAGAAGATAGTGTGTTTTGGACAAACAGGCTAGCATTGGTGTTGATTTGTCTCAAATGGAGTCTGTATGGCTGAAGATAAATGA
Source organism: Electrona antarctica (assembly GCF_951216825.1). NCBI lineage: Eukaryota > Metazoa > Chordata > Actinopteri > Myctophiformes > Myctophidae > Electrona > Electrona antarctica. The sequence goes on from NC_136801.1 coordinate 32,438,065, forward strand.
ACACATGACGTCGGTGGGAGAGGAGTTATTGTGTGTTTTGGACAAACAGCGTGGTGTTGATTTGTGTCAGCTGAAGCTTCATGTGTTTGTGTTGTGAGCGCCTCAGTGTGGCCATAGAGGGCATGTGCAACCTCTTCCAGAGAGAGATGGAGACACTAAATCTCAGACGTGCCTGTTTGCATTGCCTTGCATGCTGTGTGCTACTATGTGTTGAGTCTGTCACTCACTTTGAGTTATTTATGGCGTTGTCTTTCTGTTAGAATCCAACTATGTTAACTTAAGAACTCTGGACATATTAGGACATTGTTTATTAACTGTGCTGCATGTCTGTCACCCCACAGTCACAGACCACATTTTGTTATTATCACACAGTGATTATAACCAGTTTAACTTTAACTTTAATATCGTGGTGGTTTCTATAGTATGTGTATAGCCCAGGAAGGTAGACATTGGCGATCTTGCATTATAAAAGGGTCGGTGTCAGGGGGAAAACGGTCCAAATTTTGCAGGTGTGCGAGGCGGGGGGGAGGGGGGGGCAACCAGAAGATAGTTGTGAGTAGGGCAACAAAAACATCAGCTACAGCCTTGCACAGACTGTAGAACAAATTGTAGTGGGCTAACTGCATTTTTAAAGATTATTTTCCCCATTGTACCTGGTTTATGTCCAGGTACATACTGACAACAACAACAACAACAGCAAGACGGCAACTGGGCAGGCAGGGCATCCACACCATGTCACTGGTCACAGACTTGTAATAGACTTATAGACACACCACAACTGTACTGGTTCTCAAAATGCAAAGGCACACTAAAGGTGCTGTGAAAAATTCATGCAGTTAATTGAATACAATCTATTTGAGATAGACTTCATGATTAATCTAATACATCTGTATTTCATTTTAATAATCCATCTGTAGTAGACTTAATCGGGTAAGGATTGCTGGCTTTGCGGAGTCTATGTTAGCAGTGTTTTGCCTTGAAATCTGTGGAAAACAACACATCTGTGTAACTTTGCTCAAAAGTGGAGGGGATGTCCCCCCCTCTTCAGCGCAAAAGTGGAGGGGATATCCCCCCCAACTCGTTCCGCGCGCGCTATGCGCGCGCAAATACCCCCAAAAATATCCCCCCCAGTTATAAAATGCTATCTGCGCCCCTGATCCGTGGTGAACAAACCGTGCATTTTGATGAGCAGTGGTGAGTGGGAACCGGTCAGATCACGTGGCGGTCCGGTGATCAGGGTCTGATCGCTGGAGATCAGAGGCTGACGCTCGTGTCTGTAGATCAGACCTGTGGAAGACAGTCACATTTTCATTATCATCGCTGTCGGACAGAAACCTTTGTATCTTCATATTTCAACTTTAATGATTTTTATTTGACTGTATTTTATTTATACATTAATCAACGCCCTATACTTCGTTATAGTACAGTGTCAGACAAAGGTAGCAAAAATGCGTCACATCACGACACATTGTGACTTGTGTCTAAATAATATTAACTACATTGGATCCACGGGAATGCAGTTACTTTTTTTTTACACTTCCTGAAAAGTAACCGCGTTAGACATTTGGACCGACGGCGAAAATATTTGACATCCAGAAATCCAGAAAATCACAGCAATTGTGTTCCGGCTTGGATCCGTGTGATCTCTGTCTGACAGATTCTACAGTGTTTGCCCCAGAGGCAAAAGCAAAAGGAAAATGTATTATTTCTCCCCTTTTTTAACCGAATGGGTCTCAGATTGGGATCAGTGGAAACAACATATAGTATATTTTAAGTTCTTATATATTGGTATCGCTTTTTTTAATATCAATGTTATATTATCATTTAAATCTTAGTGTTTTGCCAATTAACCCATTTTGAGCGGGAACCCTTTTTGGTGGTTACATACATTATGTTATAATTTAGCTATTGAAAAATGCGCTATGAACTTGTAGGTCTGCTACTTTTGGGAAAAAATTATTTAGAAAACTTTTTAATTTTCGACGTCAGGCCTGAATGGGTTAATAGGGGGCCCACCCCGCCTGCAATAACCTCAAGGCCCACCTGTTGACAATCAGTGGTTCTATGAACACATCACCATTCAGAGAGCCTCTCAGCCTCTCTACAAGCAGCTCTCCAATCAGCTCATAACACATCCCATAATATCCAATCAACAACAGCGCAATCGATGGTTGCTTCAGACTGTCAAGTGGACGGAAGCAATCATTCCACACTGTCAAAATAACAAGTCGTCCAGCACTCCCATGATACGTGTGTGTCACAGTGTGTGTGTGTGTGTGTGTGTGTGTGTGTGTGTGTGTGTGTGTGTGTGTGTGTGTGTGTGTGTGTGTGTGTGTGTGTGTGTGTGTGTGTGTGTGTGTGTGTGTGTGTGTGTGTGTGTGTGTGTGTGTGTGTGAGAGAGTGAGTCACCACCACATGCACGCACAAAGGCTGATTTGCATGCATGCACGCTAGTGTGCATGCTTGTGTGCACGCACGCGCACACAGACACACACACACACACACACACACACACACACACTTTGAGGCACATGCAGAGCCAGCCACCCAGCTGTGTTCAAAACTATCAGTAGTTCCCACAACCAGAGCTGGAAAGTACAAAGCTGTACAATGTTGAGGTACATTTACTTCTACTTTTGGTACATTAAGTACATATTAATGCCAATGGCCCTTTTTACTCAAGTAGAATTTTGATTACAGGACATTCTTATTTTAGCATACATTGTGGCATTGCTGTTATTACTTATTGACTTATAGTCACTGTATTTTGCATATAATATATGCAAAAATGCACAAATTGCACATATGTGAAATTTGTCCTCTGCATTTGACCCATCCTATAACTACAGTGAGCAGCCATTAGTATGTCGCTCAGGGAGCAGTTAGGAGTTACAGTATGTGTCTTGCTCAGGGACACTGTGGGGCCTGGAATCGAACCTGGAACCTTCGGCTTCCCAGTCCCAGTTTGCTAATTATTCAGCTATGGCCGTCCCAAACTGCAACTTCTTCCACCACTGCCACAACCTGACGTGTCACACGACACAGATTCACATTGTGGTGAATGTGTGGAGTCACGGTGGTGTGGAGTCACGGTGGTGTGGAGTCACTTACTTGGAACTATAATAAAGAGGTGATTCATTGATTCTGTGGTTAAAATACAATCTGGGAAGTGCAGTCTTTGAACCCACTGTACTGTTTAAACACTCAAACTGGAACTATGAACTTCACTTCTCCTATGTTGTGAGCTTGTAGACGTGCCTGTGGATTAGATGCTATAATTAGTTGTTTGTAGGATAGATGTACTTGTAGATTCGCTATTTGTCGTACGAGAAGTACGTATGTAGGTAGGGCTTAGTGTGTGCGTGCATGTGCCTGTGTTTGTGTACCGGGTATATACATGTGTGTGTGCGTGCACATGCATGTGTGGAAGGGTCTCCTTTTTTATAAGATGTAAGAAGAATGACCGCTACAGTATATGGAGTGGTCGGGATCAGGTGTGGCCCTTGTTGATTCTTGTAGAAATAATGCTCCAACATTTCAGTGTTTCTATCTGTGTGAGTAAGTCAGATTTGGTTCTCAAACCATGCTGCAACCATTTACACATGTGCACGCACGCACGCACGCACGCATGCACGCACGCACGCACGCAAGCACGCACGCACGCACGCACGCACACTAACACACACATTAACACTCTCACCATCGTGAGCTTTGCCGTGGGCCAGAAACAGGAAGTAGGTGTGGTTTAAGTGGAACCTGTTCTCTTGCTGGGGGAGGATGTTTCTATGGAAACGACACTGGATGATGCCGTCGGACAGTCTCCAGGCTCGCTCCCACAGAGAGTCCTGAAAACACACAAACACAGCCCATGAGTTTATCACAGTTTAACCCAGTTCAACCAAGTTCAACCAAGTTCAACCCAGTTTAACCCAGTTTAACCCAGTTCAACCCAGTTCAACCAAGTTTAACCCAGTTCAACCCAGTTCAAAACTTCAACCCAGTTCAACCCAGTTCAACCCAGTTCAACCCAGTTTATCACAGTTTAACACAGTTTAACCCAGTTTAACCCAGTTCAACCCAGTTTAACCCAGTTCAACCCAGTTCATCACAGTTTAACACAGTTTAACACAGTTCAACACAGTTCAACCCAGTTCAACCCAGTTTAATCCAGTTTAATCCAGTTCAACCCAGTTTAACCCAGTTTAACCCAGTTCATCACAGTTTAACACAGTTCAACCCAGTTCAACCCAGTTTAACCCTTTTTTCACCTTATGTACATACAATACCTGTACTGTTTATGCTACAATATCATAAATATCTGTGTTCTTTATCTTGACCCGTTTCTTTCTTTCCTATGTTTTCTGTGTGTGTGTGTGTGTGTGTGTGTGTGTGTGTGTGTGTGTGTGTGTGTGTGTGTGTGTGTGTGTGTGTGTGTGTGTGTGTGTGTGTGTGTGTGTGTGTGTGTGTGTGTGTGTGTGCGTGCGTGCGTGCGTGCGTGCGTGCGTGCGTGCGTGCGTGCGTGCGTGCGTGCGTGCGTGCGTGCGTGCGTGCGTGCGTGCGTGCGTGCGTGCGTGCGTGCGTGCGTGCGTGCGTGCGTGCGTGCGTGCGTGCGTGCGTGCGTGCGTGCGTGCGTGCGTGCGTGCGTGCGTGCGTGCGTGCGTGCGTGCGTGCGTGCGTGCGTGCGTGCGTGCGTGCGTGCGTGCGTGCGTGCGTGCGTGCGTGCGTGCGTGCGTGCGTGCGTGCGTGCGTGCGTGCGTGCGTGCGTGCGTGCGTGCGTGCGTGCGTGCGTGCGTGCGTGCGTGCGTGCGTGCGTGCGTGCGTGCGTGCGTGCGTGCGTGCGTGCGTGCGTGCGTGCGTGCGTGGTACCTCAGCTTCCAGTGCAGGGTTAGTGCGTCCAGTGAGATATGCAGGACTGATGTGAACTGCGTCTCCGTCTCTCACACACAGATACGCGTCATCATTTCCCTGCAAAATACACAAACAACACAACACCGCCAGAGTACCACTGTTCAAAAAAAGCAAACCAATTTTGATATGAATAATACCGCGTTACCGGTAGTGGAGTAAAAGTACAATATTTTCCTCTGAGATAGAAGTATAAGTTGAAGTTGGAAATACTCAAGTAAAGTACAAATACCTAAACCCATTCTGAACCTTTTGGATTGAAAAATAGCAGATCTACAAGCTCGTAACTATGAGCTTGTAGATCTGCTATTTTTGAAAAATCGTGAAAATGTGGTGCAAATCTTTGAATATATATTCTTTCAGAGCGAACGTTTTTAACTCAAATCTTTGCTTCTGGGGGGTCTCTGGAACAACATATTTTCAGATGCGGGTCGGCGGCCAATTTCATATATTTTTGGGGGTCATTGACATAAAAATGTTTGAGAACCACTGACATAGAAACATGGGTTTTTTGAGAAAACTGTCATGATTTAGAAGGGACTACAGATGTAAATTAGCTTATAGCTAACTCTGGCCCATTTACATGGCTGTGAAAACTGACGTGTTGATTAATGAGCATTGTCCCTGTCAAATAAATAAATAAATGGGTTAAGTACAGTACTCAAGTAAATGTACTTAGTTATACTTTCTACCCCTGCACAGCACTTGAGTACATCTACTTAGTTACTTTACACGACTGAAAACTGTACATAATAAGTGAGACTGAGACTTTTCAGGGACGCCTGGTGGGATTTTCAGGTACTTGGCCACCCTGCCTACCATCCACTTGTCCAGGGACA
>NC_136801.1:32446308-32476308 GCF_951216825.1 Electrona antarctica
GAGGGGAGGTGGGGCGGGGGTTGGGACACTAGCGTTGACTCCCATTGTAACAATGGAATGCGGAAGTGCTCATTCTATCTCAATGGGATAGTTCTGATGTTTGGAACTATATATAGCCCATAGGCACCCGCTTTGCGGCGAGATCAAAGCGTGTCGCCACTCTCTTACTATTCCACTCAGGTTTTACCCAGGCTAGACTCTCTCCGCTGGCAGCTAGGTGGTGGATGTACTCAGATGTTTTATGTAAAATTATACTTGAGTAAAAAAGTACATACAAGTATTGGCATAAAAATACAAAATATACTTCTTAAGTATATTTGCTACGGCCTTAGCATTTGCCGTAGCACTTGCCATAGCCTCGACGACCTTACAGGCGTAACTTATACAACTTAGATAGCATTTTATGTGGACATAGCACTCTATAGTGTATACGCATAGTTTCATTTTATAGATATTCCACTGTTAGACAGATCTTGGGTATGATTCTATTTTTTATGCATTTGATGTATTACCATGTGTGGTTCCTGCTTACTGTAAATCACTCTGGATTAAATTAAATGCCTAAATTGTATACTTCAAATGCCAAAAATAAAGGTTTAACATTTTTTGTTAGTTTTCAAAATATTTTATAAACAGCGCATCAAATACTTTTTTTTATTAAATTAATTCTTTAGTATCAGTTAAATTCTTTATTAACAAATCAGTCTGGATCCCAGCCTAGCCCTGACTCCCCACTTTGAAAACCACCAATCTACATCCCTGCCTGGCATTGGTTCAAGGTTCAGGGTTCAAGTCAAGGTTCAAGGGGAGATATAGATACGTGCCACAGTTTCATGAAAGTCTCACATTTAGCTGGGGACCCCCTGGAACTCTCTCAAAGGACCACTGGGGGTCCCCAGACCCCACTTTGAGAACCACTAGTTTAACAGTTACTTAATTGTCACACAGCCTGCTGGCCTAGATCAATTATACAGCAATCCAATACCAGGATCTCTAATGTATACATACATACTCATTAACATTATTATGAGAGTACCTGTACATGTTTATAATGCATGAATAACTATATTTACAATTTAATCCTTCACCATTCATAATTCACGACATTGATCTATCTGATCTTGAATTAATGATCAATTCTTTATGCTTGCCTGAAGTGTAATACTCTTGACTAGTGAAACTCTTGACTTGTGTTAAAACATATCCCCACCGGACATAAACACGAATGACCAGCGGAGGGGGATATCAAAAGCAGTGACATCAATTCATCGTTTGGTGTAGAGTGAGAAAAAAAAGATTGTATAATTGCAACTCAGGTCTGTTTAACTAACCCATTGGAACCCGGGAAAGTGTCATTTTAGATTTTAGAGTTGAAAAAATAGCTGAGAGCTTGTACATCTGCTATTTTTGAACATTTTTGAAGGATCTTGGGAGAACAGCTGATTTAGAAGGCATTTGTACTGTAGAATCGTCCTCGGGTCTTGCACAGTAAGTACAGAGGTTTAAGGGTCCCCGTCTAGGTTTTTGAACCTAGTCACCCTATAGTCTAATGAAGGGTGGTACGTAGGCTCACTGCAGTAGAACGCAATCAGTCGCACACAGGTCCAACTTTAGTCCAGTGTTTTGATGAGATAAGCAGCACCACATTGAAGTATCGCTGGCGGTTGGATAGTCATACAAATAATTGTTATAATAATAATAATAATAATAATAATAATAATAATAATAATAATAATAATAATAATAATAATAATAATAATAATAATAATAATAATAATAATAAAAAGGAAGGGTTATACAGCAACGGTATGTGTTTTCAAATGAAACATGCAGTAGGCCCAGGGACGGATTAACCCCCACGAGGGCCCCTGGGCCGGTACATTTTGCAGGGCCCCCAATAGCGCGCGTGCGCACGACATTTTCGTGATTTTCTGAGTTTTTATCATCTTTTTGACCAATTTCCCTGAAGGGCCCCTGAGAGGCAAGGGCCCCTGAGCCACGGCCCCACTGGGCCAATGGCAAATTTGTCCCCGAGTAGGCCTACTGTTTGCATTCACACACACACACACACACACCCACAGTGATGGATCTACAGTACTGCATGGGGAGGTGGGGATGGTGAAATACATGCTTATTATTATTATTATTATTACCCTTATTATTATTATTATTAGCCAAGCTTACAGCTTGTCACAAATTAATGCAACAGAAGTATATGGGCTCAACACACACACACACACACACACACACACACACACACACACACAGTCACACACACACACACACACGCACACACGCACACACACACACACACACACACACACACACACACAGTCACACACACACACACACACACACACACACACACACACACACACACACACACGACCATATAAGTGTTTTAATGTGTAGATTAATATTTAATTTCTCCCTAAACTGTCTATAAACACAATATTACTATATACACAATTAGAATCTATATACACAATTAAGAACATAACTTCCCACTTTGTGTCCTTGTTTCTTTAAACCTAAACACAAGTTAAAAAGGGTCATTAGGTTTAAAAGGTTGATTAAGTCTTACTTTGTGGCAGCTTCCTTGTAAACCTTTCGTGTCGTGTTGTGTTGACCCCCTGGCACAGTGAATGTGTCTGTTCTCAGTGTTCTGTCACTTTACAGTTAACCTCGCCTCACCAGGCTTTCCTTTACGGTGAAGATGGCTGTGCCTCCACTCTCCACCTCTAGGGGGCAGCATTCCTCCTCCTCCTCCACGGTGAGCAAACTACACAGCCAAGGAATACATTAAAGAAGGAGAGGTCACACAGGCACTACAAACTGGGTGGACTGGATAAGATCATGGATTCATGTAGCCCTGAAACATGACTGCCATGATTCAGTCATGTTTCAGGGCTAGGATTCATGATGAAAACATTTTCATCAGGTGCACGGATGACGTGGGCAGACATTTATTTGACAAAGGTTTAAAAAATAATCATACAGTAGCTAGTCTAGTCTAGTGTACTATGAATGAACATGATCTCACATTAAATTACGTCAGATTTAATTAAATTAGTGTTAGTGAGTAAAATAGCTTTTAATTTAATTCAATTTAACTTAACTTATTGTGAGAGCTGGGTGTTCATTCATCACATACGTACACTCGTACAGATACAGTACATAGTTTACATACATAAAATACAAGATAAGAACATATCTAATTTTTAATTTATTTGACACCTTCTCTGGAACGGTTATTCATGCCAAGAAAGTGACAAATGTGACCATTCCTTGTTGTATACTCCTCCTTTCTCTCAGCCAGAAGGGGGTGTGTGTGGGGGGCGTGGTGTTGTGCAGACTGGGAGACAAGGGAAAAACAAGGTAATCGTTTCCGTTCATTGATATAAATAAATGTCCAACAAAAAAATAATAGTAATAACAACAATAACAATGACACCAGAGCTTCAAGGTGTGTGTGTGTGTGGGGGGGGGCCTAATTCATACTGATATATTATATTTATTACACTGTCGCAGTATTTTGCCTATGCTCTTTTTTTGTATCCTGCTTGGTTGTTGATGGATTCGTATTAATATTTACACATGCAGCTGCTGTTGGCTTGATGCTTTGCCTTTTCTACCTGTGATTTGATTTAAAATGTATTCACAATTTCCCAGATGTATATTTTTCGCATGCACACGGTCCGTCGTACTTTGCTGCGATGGACCTTAATATGTATGGACGTTACGGGCTTTAGCCATGGTAGCCACACAACATGACGCTCGTACGGGTACAGTGAGTTCCAGGGCTAGTTAGTTACGAGTCCGTCGTAGGGTGTCGCACTGTACGCTTGCCCCCAAAAGCTGCAGGTTTTGGTGAGCAACACGGGTCGTTTGACGAAGTGGTCAGTGTGAACTTTGCATGCACTCGTTCAAAAGGTGGCACCCACATTCCTGCGCGTACACTCGTGTCTCCTTGGTGGTCTAGTGGTTAGGATTCGGCGTTCTCACCGCCGCGGCCCGGGTTCGATTCCCGGTCAGGGAACTCTGTTTTGATTCGCTACACCACGATACCCATGTACCTGTCAAAATACTTCCTTATTGAAGTCCACGATCACAACACCAGGGAGTACCACAAAACATGTTCAACCAAGATTCGGCTCCAACAAGGCACTAAATTAATTTAGCTACTATGCCTCCAAAATAACGCTCCACCAACAGTCATTAAGACATGTGAATCCCTAGACTCCTTCAAAACCGCTCTCAAAGAGGCAAGAGCACTTACGGGCGGCTGCAATTCAAAACTGGCCCCTGTAAAAAAGTTAAGTCAGTTCAGTTCAATTCAAAGTAGCTTTATTGGCATGAGGAAACATATGTTTACATAACAAGCAAATGTCAAGTAAAAACTAAGAAGTGTATGTACAAGAAGTACAGTAGTAGTCTACTAGAAGGGAGTACAGTAGCCTAACTAGAAAAAGTGCCCATCTGGGCACAGGTCTCCACCAGGAGGATAGGAGTGTGTGAGATGTTTGGCAAAATGTTTAGGAGTAATATAAACATGTTTTTTTATTTGTTTGTTTTTTGCAACAATGTTCTTCATTTTGTTGAGGAAATGCAGAGCCAGATCACTCATAGCATCTCTGAGGATAGAATTCTGCATGATCAGGACATGTGCAGCATTTTGTACAAAACGGGCTACTCCTGAAAACTTTGGAAGCCAATCTTAGCCAATCAGGATGGAAGATGGGAAATGGTGCAGATCCGTGTTGATCACATGACTATGGAGATAGTATACCGAATTGTGTGATGTATAGGGATAAAATGTGTACGAGTTACCTACAGAAATGTGTTTTGCCTAAATCTGCCTCATGGTGGTGCTATAACAGACCGTTGAGGAATATTTGGGGCAGAGGTTTGTGTTGGCATCCAGGGAGTGTGTGTGTGTGCAAAGTTTGGCATGGATCGGGCCAACGGTGCCGGAGATTAGCTGGTAACGGACGGACGGAAGGACGGACGGACAGCCGGACACACACACATGGACGGAGTGCAAAACATACTCTCTCCCCATGCCTTCGGCCTGGTGGAGACAATGATGTGTAAACAGAGAGCTGTCACACATTGCAAAGGGCAAACGCTCTCAGTTCTCTCTCTCTGCCCTGCCTCTCTCTGCCCCCCCCCCCTCCCTCCATGGTGCGTAATGACGCACAGTGGAGGTCGGGTGGTGGTGGGGTTAACCTCCCTGGTGATGTGACCCATTCATTCCCCCTCCTATCTCTCTCTATTTCCAGACAGCGTCAGCCTGAGGGGGTCGCGCGCAGGAGGCTTGGAATCCTGACAGCCGTGAGGCTCATCTCTCTCTCCGTGCATGTAAAGGGCAGCTTAAAAAAGCAACGCCAAAATGGTCCACGCCAGCAGACAGACACGGATACTGGTCCTCAACGACATGGAGCGCCTGGAGCGAACGCTGTTCCGCCTGGAGCAAGGTACGGATCCACACAACCAATTATATACCATACACAGTGTATATACAACATGGTCTGTATTTAGAATACATCATGCAATGCATGGAATATATATACCAGTTTACAGTTTGCCTTGCAAGTAGCCTAGATATATATTCTTAGATTATAGTTAAGATTATAGTTGTCGGGCACAAACCTCTTATCTCCATATTTTAACATTTTATGTCGATGCCTTTACTTTGTCACTCTACCGCGTGGCTCAAAACAGGCTCAAAACAGGCTCAAAACGCATCTATTTTCCTATATGAATCCTGAAAAGTAACAGTTCTTGGACATACAAGGTTTCCACCCGACAGGGACGATACATTACATGGACTGTAATGTATATGGAATACATGCAATTATGCTATATCTGCCATTTTACAGCATGCTGGATAGCCTTCTACTACTGCTACCAACTGTTACTACTAAGTGCCCCTCTATGCAGTGGTGCCATGTCATTGTATAGATCAGATTAACATTATTATGAGAGGTACGTTATAGAGCCAATTAGCATTATTTGTAAGAGGGACTTATAAAGAAGGCTTTGTGCAGATTGCAGGGAAATCTGATTGGTTTCTCAACTCTGATATTTAGGACTGACTGTTGATCAGATCAGACTTGTATATTCTAGTGATGCACCGAATATTCGGCCGCAGAAAATATTCGGCAGAAAATGGCTAAAAAATAATTTTCGGCCTATTCGGTTTCGGCCCAAATAGGCAGAAAATCACCGAATTGTCTGTATGCAATTAATGCATTCAAAAGAGCTGAATAAATGTTTTATGGACCTATAATAGTGATTCTTTTTTAAGTTAGGTTTTTGCCATAACCATTTATTTTGCCATAAATCAGGTAGCTTTAAGGTACGGCCATGACAGCAATGGTAGGAAAAAAGATATATAATATTAATCATATTCGGATATTCGGTATTCGGTTTTCGGCCAACTGTTTCCTATATTCGGTATTCGGTTTCGGCCAAGAATTTCCCTTTCGGTGCATCCCTAGTATATTCAGACCTTGTTGACCAGTACGCATTGGTTTATGTGGTAATAATTGGACACAGGCATGCTTGACCGCTGATCTACAAGCTGCCACAATGTGACAAATTATAAAGCAGGCTTCATGTTGGAGTGTCATCAAATCTGATTTTTAAAAATCAGTTTCCATGTTGTTTTTCTCATTGCTGTTCAGACCTAATAAAACAAATCTAATCTGGATAGATCACACATCTGATTTGAGCTGCCACTCTGCCTCAGAGCTAGGCTCACAATTATATAACCCAAGTGCCCTGTCGGGACTCGGAACAGGATTATGCAATGGTGTGTCACTAGAGCGAATCTCGGAGGCCGTTAACTTTACATAGCGTTCATGCTTGATGTCATGGTGTGAAATTCATGTTTAGCCTGATGTGTTCAATGATTTTTAGGCTGTACTGTTTGTTACAGAATGTTGTGTTTTAGCTATGCGTCTGCTTTGCCTCCTGTATGTGAATAGTGGTTGCTTCAACTTTCACTCAGTGTATAGCCACTGTTATGCTGTGTTCACATTAGCAGCGGGAGAAGCTACAAAATGCTCAAGCGTGGCATTGCTGTCAAGTCAGCGCTGAAGTGTTGGCCAAGCCACACTGTTACACACTATCCTTTTTCATTTACACAGAGTAAACCGGTTAACAGCAAGAGATACTCTTCCTTTTACAGAACAGAGCAGGGATTGTGTGTACTGTGTAGACGGAAATGGTGAAACATAAACATTTGATTGATTGATGCTTCACTGTGTTATTTGAGCGCTGAAAACTTTATGTCACTCAAGTGTCAAGTGTCAGTTAGTAGCTTCATGTTGCTGGCTTCCATTGGAAATGACTTGTAACTTTTTGCCCTGTAGCTGGCAGCTGCTTGTGTGAAGTTAGTTACAAAGCACTAACATAATATATGTAGCACATTAAAGGGACACCCTTTTTGCAAAAAAAAATATATGTTAATGACGTTTAGAAGATTTAGAACACTTTCCTGGGGGTCTTTATGTGTGTGATATGGGCTCACTGGGCTCACTTCCTTCCTGGACTACAATTCCCATAATGCTTTGGTGCACTGCTCCTCCTTGTGGATAGGGGGAGGGCTGTCTTACTGAGACAACATGTAGTCCAGGAAGTAAGTGAGCCCAATGTCCATGACATCAGAGACACTGGGCTCACTGCTAAAATCTAAACTATCTAAAACCACATATTACAGACATAAAGACCCCCAGGAAAGTGTTCTAAATCTTCTAAAACTCATTAACATATATATTTTTTTGCAATAAGGGTGAAGTTTCCCTTTCCCATGCTAGAATTGCATACACCGTGCACAAAGATGCTTACGCACGCCAAAGCCCTTGTCGCTGTACCGGCCCACGGGAGGTGTGTGTGTGTGTGTATATATATATGATATGGATTAATCTAAAAGCCTATTTAACGCAACAACCAGTCAGACTCCCTGCTGCTTTTGGCTTGCATGTCAGGCTTGTACACACTCATTTCCATGCATTATTTACATTGAGCCAGAGCAGCTACCAAGACAGAGATGACGAGTAATGAAATGGACAAATTGGACGTGAAACAAACTGTTAACCTGTTATCCCCCAAAGGTAGAGATGGTTGACTAAATGTTACACAACGTCCATTATATGGAAATGGTGTGGGTTTCCCAAATGTAACACAGCACAGTACCCACTCTGCAAAGCATGCCGTTGGTCAGACTCAGAACCAAGATGGGAAATCAAAGCAAATGTTTTCCATCATGTCCTGAATTAAACGTTATTAGCGACCGTATCGAGAGTATGAAAATGCGGTTCTAATCTAATGCGGTTAAACACAAGTTTTGTCCATTTGGCTCCTTTTGTACCCATTTGTAGATTATCGTGACATTTAAACCAAACATATTACACTACCTTTAAAATGCTCTATTGCCCCCCCCCCCCTGCAGGCTATGAGTTGCAGTTTCGCCTGGGTCCCACACTGCAGGGTAAACAGGTGCGTGTTCACACCAACTACCCTACCGAGGGAGAGAGATTCGATCGCAACAAGTTCCGTCCTCTGGACTGGATCGACACAGCCCCTAATGGCCGGGAGGACGACAGCGATAAGTTCTGCAAACTGGAGCTACGGGTGGCTGGGTCATACCAGTACTACTTTGGAACTGGGTAGGTAGACTCGGACCAATGCTTAACTGTATGGCTGCGAGAGATGTAACGGTTCATGGTTTAATACACGGCCCCTATCCCAGGTGAGGAGAAGAGAAGGGGGCGGGGCAGAGTCAGATGCATGCAGATCACCAGCTCAGTCTGCAGGTTTAGTGCATGCCGGTTTCTACACTACAGAAAGAGTTCCAATAGGACGTGGACATTAAAGACGGAAGCATTAGGAGTTGGGAGTTAATTTGCACTGATTCTCTGCGGTAAAATGCGTCACTTGTCACTTTTATGTCATTATGGGAACCCATCTGCAAAAAAGGAATTTGAATTTTTGACAGCGTCAAACAGAATGTGCATAGCAGGATGTTGCCCGTTTGCTACGCCTTAGGCGCTGCTCCTCTTCCTGTGGGACGTCTATGTTTTCATTCCCACTAACAACAATGTATACACGTTCTGAATGCCGACAGATTCAGTTGTAGCGTAGCTCGGAATCTGTTCTTGAGAGATCACTTTGATGTTAACTCTCCCATCGAGGAGGCAACAATATGTGAATTCATGTTTGAAAATATACCCACTGCAACATCACATTACTCTGATCTAATTTAAGATTGACAAGAAACCCTCTCTTGACTGTTCTGGATTGTATTACAACTTTGTTTGCAGCTTGCTACCGCAGTCAATGAAATGTTCCTTGTGTCTGACTGTGCCTGTGTGTTTGTTGCCTGTGTGTGGGATTATTTTATAAAGGGACTGAGACAAGCCATTCAACAAACAAATAATGAATGTAAGCATAGCTATTAATCAATAGCTAATTCATTTTGACATTTCTTTTATAAAAGTGTGTGTGTGTGTGTGTGTGTGTGTGTGTGTGTGTGTGTGTGTGTGTGTGTGTGTGTGTGTGTGTGTGTGTGTGTGTGTGTGTGTGTGTGTGTGTGTGTGTGTGTGTGTGTGTGTGTGTGTGTGTGTGTGTGTGTGTGTGTGTGTGTGTGTGTGTGTGTGTGTGTGTTCCTGTGCGTGTAATCTACAGAGACAAGGACAAGGCGGGCAGTGGGTACATAGTGGTGGACCCCGTATTGAGGGTGGGTGCAGACAACCACATTCTACCTCTGGACTGCATCACCATCCAGACATACCTGGCCAAGTGTCTGGGACCTCTGGACCAATGGACACACAGGCTCAGAGTCGCCAAGGAGGCTGGTGAGTAACTGAGTACATGTTACTTAACCCATTTTGGGCAGGAACTAAGCATTATGTTATACTTTAGCTATTGAAAAATAGCAGATCTACAAGCTCATAGCGCGCCACCGAGTGGCGCGCTACGAGCTTGTAGGTCTGCTATTTTTGAAAAATCGTGAAAATGTGCCTCAAATTTGGAATATATTTTTTCAGAACGAATGTTTTTAACTCAAATCTTTGCTTCTGGAGGGTCCCTGGAACAACATATTTTCAGATGGGGGTCTCGGAGGCCAATTACAGATCATTGTTGGGGTCCTTGACATGAAATATTGAGTGATATAGGCCTAGAAACATACAGTAGGTATTTCAGAAAGAATTTTTTCAGGCCTAAATGGGTTAAGCACTGTACTTGAGTACAGTTTTGAGGACCATTTACACACAGTGTTTCCCCTAATCCAACTCTTGCTCATGCTAGCCTGGGCAGCATTCCTTTTCGGGTTTATGTTCCGGTTCGGGAGCGGATGATATCGTCACGTCATGTTTTAGTCATCAGGCCGGAACCCTCAATCTGGAACTTCCTCTCCCTCAAACCGATTTTTCCCAATAAAAGCCACAGGGTACGAGAGAACGAGTCGCGCTTTTATTGTTACTCTTCCGGTTTGCGGGAAAGGAAGTTCCAGATTGAGGGTTCCGTCCTGATGACTACAAAACAATGACTACAACATGACGTACCGATATCATCCGCTCCCGACTGGATCACACAGCAATTTTGTAACACAGACCAGGCTTTCCTCCGAGGTGGTAACACAAGGGCCTGGTAACACAAGGAACATGCTGATGCTGAGTGCCAAGCAGGGTCTTCGGTATATTTCAATCTATCGTGGCCATGTTGTTCATTCATTTTATATGCTTAGATTATCCGGTAAGCACAAAGTTAACTGAGCTGAATATGAAACGATGCAGCTTTCTTCAAATAAACTGAACCCGAGTCGACCCATAGACTTCCATTGTAAACGCAGAGTCTTCACATAATATTCAGACATTAATTGCCAAAACCAACTTGCAGTTGATTGTGTGTGTGATCAGAGATGACAACAAGAACAAGAGAAATGCTGAAGTAACGTAAACGTGCATTGCAAGCAGTAGCAAGATCAAAGAGTGTCTCGTAACTTTCATTGGTCTGGAGTCTGAAGTTGCGCAAAAATAATATAACTTCAGTTTATACAGATATTTATCATTTACATTAATCAAGGAAGGAGCTATCAACCCTTTGAACCAGACAGTGGCATTGTGGTTAGAGTGTCCGCCCTGAAACTGGGAGGTCGGGGTTCGATCCCCGGCCGGGTCATACCAAAGACTGTAAAAATGGGACTCACTGCCTCCCTGCTTGGCACTCAGTATCAATGGGTTGGATTGGGGGTCAAATCAACTAATGATTCCCGAGCGCGGCGCACGCTGCGGCTCACCGTTCCAAAAGATGGGTCAAATGCGGAGAACAAATTTCACTGCGGTAACGTGTGTGACTAATCATACGACTTTGACTTTGTAGTGGCACTGATGCCAAAATTAAATATACTGTAGCAGTACATTGCAGGCATTCCAAGCACAGTGGGAACAGGATTTAACGATAAGCATGGCCATGGCCCATGGGGCCTTTGTTTGTTCATGTCACCATTTCATACGACCATAGTACAAGGGCTGTGGCCTGGGAAGTTGAACCTATAGCCTCTAGTGGCAACGGTGGCCGAACGGATTGCGGAGCTGTCTTGATACCGGAAGGTCGCCAGTTCGAATCAGCGGTCCGACACGTTAAAAAATACCACCGCTGAAGTGCCCTTGAACAAGGCATTGAACCACTACGATGAAATGTTCTATGAGCAGGGCCTGGCTGGAAACAAGTTCTTGAGCTTAGCCCAGATACCCTGGGTAAATATAGTAATCATTTCATTTCATTTCTCTGTTGTACCTGCAGCTCTGATGAGAAATTAAACCACACAAGAAAAACACAGCGTGCGTGCGTGCGTGCGTGCGTGCGTGCGTGCGTGCGTGCGTGCGTGCGTGCGTGCGTGCGTGCGTGCGTGCGTGCGTGCGTGCGTGCATGCATGCGTGTGTGTGTTTTAGGCCCCTTGCTGTCACAGACAGAATTGTTTAGATACACTTGTGGTCACTGAACTGTGACCAACTGAACTTCATGAAATATGAATACAAGGGACACAGACACAGCCTACTGTACTGTATGAAGACTTTGCTTTGGTTGTTGGCTAAACACTGTTGGTGAACTCAGAGGGCTGTATTTTGCGTGTCTTAAGTACCAGGTCTTATTACTTAACTTAAGACCTGGAGGCGTGGTCAATGCTCTTTGGCCACTCAGAATAGCCAAATGGCATTGATCACGCCTCCAGGTCTTAAGTTAAGTAATAAGACCTGGTACTTAAGACACGCAAAATACCGCCCAGAGACTGTAAAATGGACCCAAAATCCCAAATGCTCCACATTTTAAATATACAATTCGATACGATCTCGATACCTAAGGTGCCTATTCGATTTATATTGTCATTCTTAACAGTTCTACTGTGTAACCCGCGTTCCCCGCTATTTAATCCAATATTCTACGCTTCTACAATAATTCTTATTACCTTTGTCCGATGGTTTGTTGTTGAAGAGAAAAACAGGCCGCCATTACAATGCGAGACAAGAACCGCCTCCACAGCATGTTGTAGTCCAAACAAACGGCCCGTCCACTTGCATTGGGCTCATTTTCCCAGAAGCCCTAGCAGCCCAGAGGATGGCTTGATTTCCGGTTTCGTCATCATAACGCGACGGCCTCGTCACCAGGTCCGCGACAAATCCGCTCTTTCTTTTTAATTATTTTAAAATGGCGAATTAAACACATTAAACAAATAGCAGGTTACAATTTACAATTTACAATTTACAATTTAGGCATTTAGCAGACGCTCTTAATCCAGAGCGACTTACATTAGGCAAGAACAAAAGTATGGGAATACATCACATATATAAAATGCATTTATCAAGAAACATGCGTAAGCTAAGAACGTAACTAGAACATATCTATATAATGACACTATACATATTAAATATACATATATACTATACTATGCTATACATATGTACTATGATGTGCTATGACTACATACAATGCAATTATTGTGCTGTCTACATGACATGCTATAAGTCTGTTTCAAATGCTATCTAAGTCTAAAAAGTGCTATCTAAGGGGGTAGGATAAGTGCTATGGGCCATGATGGAGTCTGAAAAGGTGGGTCTTCAGACTACGGCGGAAGATTGGGAGTGATGCTGCAGTTCTGATTGCAACGGGGAGTGCATTCCACAGTTTGGGGGCCAGAAGGGAGAAGAGTTTGGGACGTGTGGAGCGTTGTCCCGGCGTTTTTAGTGAGGGTACTTCCAGCTTTCCTGCGTTGGCTGATCTGAGTGCGCGGGAGGGTTTGTAGGGTTCAATCATGCTTGCAAGATATGGGGGAGCCATACCTTTGGTTGCTTTGAATGCCAGCATCAGAGTTTTGTATTCTGTGCGGGCAGCGACTGGGAGCCAGTGCAGGGAGCGGAGCAGGGGGGAGACATGTGAGAATTTTGGCTGGTTGAAGACCAGACGAGCTGCGGCGTTTTGGATCAGTTGGAGAGGCTTAAGAGCGTATTAAGCAGGGGGGAACGCTGGATTAAACAATTTAAAGCCCTCAAGGTGTTAATTATATTGCGATTCTACGATTCAACTTTTGTTGTGATTCGATATTATGATTTTTTGCAAGTCACTTTAATTTATTATACTAGAACATTTTAAAACAATGTTTACCAGAGGCAATAAGGTTATTTACCTTATTGACGTGTTGCCTGCCATCACGGCTGCACTCTGGGAGAACAGAGGAGCTGATTCCTTTGTTTTGATGATCCGTTCCATCATGCTTGTTTGAAGCATGGCTAGATAGCTGTTTCAACCAATCAGATTGCTTCCTCGAAATTACCTGTTGTATAAATTACACTTGTAAATCACTCTGGATTAGAGCATCTCCTAAATGCCTAAATTGTAATTCCTGACTCTTGATCCAAAATGCACTCATAACATTCTGTCTCTGTCTCTCTGTCTCTGTCTCTCTGTCTCTGTCTCTCTCTCTCTCTCTCTCTCTCTCTCTCTCTCTCTCTCTCTCTCTCTCTCTCTCTCTCTCTCTCCCTCCCTCCCCAGGCTACAACATGATCCACTTCACCCCTCTCCAGAAATTGGGTCAGTCGCGGTCCTGCTACTCCCTGGCGGACCAGTTGGAGTTGAACCCAGACTTTTCCCCTGAGGGGAAGCACTGCTCCTGGATGGACGTGGGCAACCTGGTGGACAAGCTGAAGAAGGACTGGAACATGGTGTGCATCACAGACGTGGTCTACAACCACACCGGTACTGCGTGCACACAATTATTGCATGTAGCCTGGGAAGCATTCCTTTTCGGGTTTATGATTCGGTCGGGAGCGGATGTTAACCAGATTTATCAGGTTTAATGCTTGTACCCTCGTGTGCCAAACACGCAAAATCTCAGGTTTCTTTAATGTAATTTAATGTAATTTAATCTAGCTTTTAAAAAAAAATCTGCGGCTGGACCCCATAGTACTCCCATGGTAGAAACATGATAATCCTCGGTGCACACGGTCATTAGTGGTTTTTAGTGCTCAGAATGGGATAAAGTACCATGTTGGGAGCTTAATTAAACATTAATTCGAGATCGCACTAAGCATAATAATTGTCTGGTCGGCGCTACACAGCCTGGCGCGGAAATGGAGGACAATCACTTCCGGGTCGTCCGGATGAGGGCTCTTCTTCTTGGCTTATGTAGCGCATTTCACTGGCACTGGCCTCACGTTACCGCCTATGGTAACGGGAGGGAATCGGTTCATTTATTTTACGTCCTGTTGTCACTCATTTGTAGTCAGGCAGGAAACCACAAAGCGGAATCAGAAGTACCCCAAACTCCCCGTGATCAGGGGCATCGTCATTTTAGGGCCTACCCAATAAAAGCCTCGGTGCGGCATATGAATCCGACACGTTTCTTCAAGTACGTCTTGGAATAGTTTGACCACTCACATGGTCAGACGCTTTACCGGTTTTCAAGTGGGCCCTGATCCAGAAAATTGCTTCCTTTCAAACCAAAGTGTAATGCGAGGTGACATCGACATGCAGGTCCAGAGACCAATTCCAACAAATAATATGGATAATGATGACACACGTCAATCTCGTAGCTCAGTAGTCAATCCCTCTTCCACACGCTAGAGTGAGGTGCTACACTGTGTTGATTGTCAAACAAAGACGGTGGACACAGCTTTACAATGAAGGTACGCAGCTAAACAAACAATTGGAAATAGAACAGAGAGGAGATCCGGGCACACTTAATGTTAAAAGGAGGAAAACGTTATTGAACCGGGGCTGCCCTGATGAAGACTGTATAGGTCGAAACATGTCGGTATATCGATGTGTTATCCCGATTGATCCCAGGATGCATGTTTCGTCGTTGAACGTTCCAGACTAACGTGTCGGTGTTCATCAGTGTCCGGTGTGTTCATCAGTGTCCTGGCAAACAGAGGTGAAGGTGGCATTTAAAAGCGGGCCAAGGAGAGGCGGGCAGTCCTTTTAAATGTCAGAACATTTAGTGCTCAGGGTGTGACTTCATGTTGCGATAGGCCAGAGAAAGGGCCAGCTCTGCCTAGCGATGCGAGTGCTGTCTGGGCTTGACTGTGATGGACAGAATAGTACATATCTGCTAATCCTGCTCTCTAAACTGCCTCCCCCTGGTCAGCCAGCCTGATGGAGGGGAAAGGAACTGGTTGGAATAACGTGTTCCTTCCACGCGCTACGTCCAACCGGGGCTTGTGACTCCTCGTGCATTGAAGGAAGCATGAGGTCAGTCCATTGCTCGCCCCAGGTTTGTGTAGAGCCCATGATTACATTCGATAATTGAAAAACATCAATTGGTGAAAAACATGGGTTACAAAAATCGTGGGATTAAAAATTTAAACAAAAGAAAGAATAGTTAATCTGCTGTCATTGCAGAAATTAGCACTGCGCGGTTCTTCATAGTGTGGTGCTTGATGCTAAATTACTTAAAGGGGCATTCCACTCATTTTCAACATTTTATCATTAATCATTAATATACCTTAGAGCTGCTGGAAATAATAAAAAAGTCCCCCCATTCTGTGTTTCCTAGAACTGGAGGTCTGAAAAAAATCATTAACATGGTGACACACATCTTGATAATGTCATCCCATCCATTATTATTTCCACACAACAGCTCTAAGGTATATTAATGACATAGTAAAAGGTTGAAAATGGGTGGTTTTCCCCTTTAATATAGCATCATTTTATACAGCCATTATTTATTTTGATTATTGGCACCAGTCATTGTCAGTCATTCCTTTGTATATTTCAGTTATATGTATTTTTAATGTAGAGTCTAAAGCCAGGTTAGGTTAGGCTGGTGGAAGTGACTTTGATGGTAGTTAAATGTGGAGCATGGAGATAGAACAGCGATGCAATAGTGACAGACAGGTGGCAGCACTGAGGCCGTGTGTAATCTCTTCATTCATACAAAGCCAAGCCTCTGGAATGTGATACTTCCTCTGTCACTCTGCTAATATACATCACTTTGAACAAGTAAATAGTATCTCCTTTTTGTCTGAACAGGGCCTTAGAGTCAAACTGACTGCAGTTGGTCTGGCTGAGTCAACAAACAAACAAATAAATAAATAAAATCATTGTGCCAATAATGTATACACACTGAAGTTGTGACTGTGATGGAGTAGCATCAAAGCACCACTGTTGACCTTTTGGCCAGTTGATCCTTATTGCAGCAGCTGTCTGCCTCTTACTCTCCGCCACCGAATTTAAACTTTGAAGGTCATGTAGAGAGACATAGACGGAGAGAGGGAGAGAGAGAGAGACCGTGCACGTTGACGCCGACTACTGTCAACAACCTGATGACGACAGCTGCCATTTGCAACTTTCGGGAGGTGTTGTTACAGACTTCGAAGATTGTAGAAGAATTGTCAGCATGAGAGACTAAGCAAAGTATCCTCCACCTTGTTTTTAATGGCACTCTGCCAATAACAGCGGTGACGACCTTTACGTGATCTTGATTAGGGCTGCAACTATCGATAACCCCTGAGTACCAGAGACGAATAACAGTTTAAGTCCGAATTTTATTCTGACCCCTCCACGAAAAGGCCTCGTTGTCCTGACCCCTTATCCATCATTTATACATTATGGATAATTAGTGTGGACTAGTGTGTTATTCGTCTATAGTACTGTTGGTCAAATATCGGTTATTTTCTAATCGTGGTTGTTACCACTGTCACTTCATGTGCTTCCCATCTAAATTGATAGATTACTATTGTCCCAGTACTGTATGTCACAGTATACAGTATACAGTTGCATAATGACCCGCAGTCCTCATGCTCAGTAGTCCACTAGACCAGTTGTTCTCAGTGGATTCCAGGGATTCTCTGGTTTCCTCAGGGGGGTCTAAATAAGTCTGTAACTCTGACAGTTACAGACTTAGACCCATAGACGTTTCAGAAAGTATTTATTTAAAGACCTTTACGCCTCAGACAAAGACAACAAAATAATCTAATATTACATACAATTTAATATTAATCTACTTGTATGAGTCCTCTCTCATGATTGTATAAAATAGGAAACGACAAACGTGCACGTGCACACACTAGGGGTGGGACGATATGGGTACCTCACGATACGATATATATCGCGATATTAGGCCCTCGATAACGATACTATCACGATATTCGATATATTGCTGAAAAAAACGCTATTTCCGTGCTCGGACACAGGGAGGGACACACACATAGCTGTCTATAGTGGTTGCACCACTCAAAAACTAAATTAATACTCAATAAACTCCACCTTTGCCTCATACCCTCATCATAATACCTCACAAACACCACCAACTGACCATTATCACTGGTGTCAGACTGTCAGTGACTTGTCCACTGCTGGGGAAATGCATTCTGCAATTTGTATTCCCACAAAGCTGTTTGGACAAATCACCATCCAGTAATTCAGTACTTCTGGTTGCTGTGGAATCTGAGAGTGGGATTTGCTTTATTTTAGCTAGAATTTCCTCCTTTTCTAAACATGTTGTTCATCACTTCATTATGAACAACATTAAAAAAAAAAAAGGTTTTTTTTTCTTTTTTTTTATATCGATATTTTAATAATCAATATCGATTATTTATCGCGGGAGGACGTATCGATATATATCGCCATATCGATATTTCAGCACACCCCTAGCACACACACACCGCGTTCATGCACACACTACACGTGCTCGCACGCGCACAAACGCACCGCGTTCATGCACGCACGCAGCATTCATGTGTGTTGCTACGTGCTAGGCTAACGTTACTTTTTTGCTACTACAGTAGGCTGCATGCATGCACACACGCGCCGCGTTCATGTGTGTTGCTACATATGCCACTCACCCCTGGGGTGTTAACATCTCCAGTTCCCTGTGCTTTGCTGTAGTTTAGTAACTTTTGTAGCTGTTCCGACAGCCCAGTGCTTCCTACTCCACTGACAACCAATCACAGCGCTCCAAATTCCTCGAATCCCGCAGCCATCCTAGGAAAAAAAAACTTGCGTTCCGTTCACAGCATACAATTATATATCGTCTATGCCTCTCTCTCGCTCTGTAATTAGCAGGCGACAGTGCAACACTATCTCTCTGGCTCTCTCTCTCTCTCTCTCTCTCTCTCTCTCTCTCTGTAATTAACAGGCAACAGTGCAATACTATCTATCTGTCTCTGTTTGCACAACAGCGCCCCTACTGGTACTCATGAGTCACACATGAGTCACACACAAACATAGTCACAAACATGGGTGAACACAAGTCACAAACATAGGTGAACACGGACATTGCTGTTCCTTGGAGTGGTTGCACCACTCAACAAGTCACAAACATAGGTGAACACGGACATTGCTGTTCCTTGGAGTGGTTGCACCACTCAACAAGTCACAAACATAGGTGAACACGGACATTGCTGTTCCTTGGAGTGGTTGCACCACTCAACAAGTCACAAACATAGGTGAACACGGACATTGCTGTTCCTTGGAGTGGTTGCACCACTAAAAAAAAACAACATTTTGAAAATGGGTCAGAATGCGTTGTGAGCTTGTAGATCTGCATACGTGGTTGTTAATACTAGGGCGGCCCACAGTCTATTAGAACGCACGCTGTTGGCCTTTTGTCATCTCGTCATGTGTAAAGGGTCTTTCTGCACAGTCACCCTGTGTGTGTGTGTGTGTGTGTGTGTGTGTGTGTGTGTGTGTGTGTGTGTGTGTGTGTGTGTGTGTGTGTGTGTGTGTGTGTGTGTGTGTGTGTGTGTGTGTGTGTGTGTGTGTGTGTGTGTGTGTGTGTGTGTGTGTGTGTGTGTGTGTGTGTGTGTGTGTGTGTGTGTGTGTGTGTGTGTGTGTGTGTGTCATGAGTCCTGTTGTGTCAGACCTGGCTCCTTGGCAGGGTGACATTATGGTGTGGCAGTGTGACCAGAAGGTCACACATTCCCCACCTGAAACACTATCTAGACGCACACACACACACACACACACTCCCCATGTGAAACACAATCTGCACACAGGCACTTAGAGGAGACCCTACTGGTGTGTGTGTGTGTGTGTGTGTGTGTGTGTGTGTGTGTGTGTGTGTGTGTGTGTGTGTGTGTGTGTGTGTGTGTGTGTGTGTGTGTGTGTGTGTGTGTGTGTGTGTGTGTGTGTGTGTGTGTGTGTGTGTGTGTGTGTGTGTGTGTGTGTGTGTGTGTGTGTGTGTGTGTGTGTACTTGTATTTCACATGATAATCTAATCTGTGCAACGTCTAAAATGCATAGCTCCGTTACACAATGCAGTGTTTCCGCCCTTGGCCCCAAGTACCCTTTTTGCCCGACTACATTTTAATTTGAAAACGGCAGGAGGAAAATCATAGCTATGCTCAATATGATAGTAAGCCTTGCCAAGCCATGATGTCATGAGGCCCGGTCGAGCCATGAGGCCCATAGGGCAGGAGCCTATCTCCTGTTTCTGTAGCGTGAGGCAGCTTTGATGCACAAGTACACCCCCTGGACATGACGCTAGTATGTCGCAGGGACTTACCCCCAATCCAACCCTTGATGCTGAGTGCCAAGCAGGGAGGTATTGGGTCCCATTTTTAAAGTCTTTGGTATGACCCGGTTGGGGATCGAACACCCGACCTCCCCAGTCTCAGGGCGGACAGTCTAACCACAAGGTTAGGGGTGCCATTAATGCTACAAATGTCACCGTTTGTTGTTGATTATATTATTCTGGGATGAATGAGAAGAACAAACGTCTAACCCTTTCTGCGGTGTCCTCCCAGCGGCCAACAGCAAGTGGATTCGTCTGCATCCGGAGTGCGGGTACAACCTGGTGAATTCTCCCCATCTGAAACCAGCGTGGGTCCTGGACAGAGCCCTGTGGCACCTCAGCTGCCAGGTGGCCGAGGGCGAATATGAAGACCGGGGCGTGCCGGCGCTCATCCACACTGAACAACACATCAACGTGAGTCTACCTTGTCACCTTGGCACATAACTCTGAACAACACATCAACGTGAGTCTACCTTGTCACCTTGGCACATAACTCTGAACAACACATCAACGTGAGTCTACCTTGTCACCTTGGCACATAACTCTGAACAACACATCAACGTGAGTCTACCTTGTCACCTTGGCACATAACTCTGAACAACACATCAACGTGAGTCTACCTTGTCACCTTGGCACATAACTCTGAACAACACATCAACGTGAGTCTACCTTGTCACCTTGGCACATAACTCTGTGGTAACCTATTCAGGACTGAGGTCAGCTTCTACAAAATGTCTTCTAAATTCTAAAAGTGTTCTGTTTCTATTGTCATACATTTGGCCGCCGACCCCCATCGAAAATATTTGGCTCCAGGGACCTCCCAGAAGCAAAGATATGAGTTAAGAATGTTCACGTGGGCCTGGGCCATGGCTCAGTGGTCCAGGCACCTTGGCTGGTAATCCAGTCTGGCAGTGTGCCGCAGGTTCGACTCCCGATCCCGACGGCCTTTACTGCATGTCTTCCCCCATCTCTCTCCCCATTTCCTGTCAGCCTACTGTCTGTCCCTCAAATCAAATGCAATTAATCTCAAATAGTCTACTGATGACTTCATGTTTCCATCAGTGATTCAGTGTTGTCGCTCTCTCTCTCTCTCTCCAGGCTCTGCGGGGGGTATTGTTGGAGGAGGTGTACCCTACGCTCAAGTTGTGGGAGTTCTTTCAGGTGAAAGTAGAGAAAGCTTTGGACCTCTTCAGAAAGATGCTGCAAGCAGGTACACACACACACACACACACACACACACACACAGAAACACGTGCATGCACACACACACAGAAACCATATGACCTAATGATGAAGGATTTAAGCGCGCGCGTGCGTTTGTGTGTGTGTGTGTGTGTGTGTGCGTGCTTGTGCGCGTCCTTGTCTGCGTTCCTGTCCAGGCGGTGACACTGTGAGGTCCAGTCCTCCTCGTCATGAGGGGGCGCCACTGCTGAAGGTGATCCAGGACCCTCACTACCGTCGTTTTGGAAACACTGTGGACATAACCTCTGCCCTGGAAATGTTCACGCCACACAGGTGAACCCTCTCTCTCTGTCACGCGCTACTGTAGTTGTAGTTCCATCGGGCAATTTGTAGTTCAGTGACGTGGTACAATTAGGGTTGCCAACAACTATCTGAAACTCGCCCGGCTAATCGATTAATACAAAGACAACGTGGGTCAAGTTTACTATGTTTTGAAAGTAGGTGTAGGTGGTTACAAACCAGGGACGTTAAGACAAGCTGAATCTAACTATGCACTGATTGCCAGGGACGTTAAGACGAGTTGGAAAAAAAATCCATATTTTCTAATCTGGTGTGCAGGTGATGACATGCACATGACATGCACAATATAATTACATTTTCTTTCTTTTATCCCATTATAAAATGGGCTAAAATGGCACCCAGGACCAAAACTGGTGTCCACCCCCTGGCACTGAAAGAGATCATTTATTAAGTATGATTATGTACATTGTATGAGCTGTTTGAATTGAGATGTGTGTCATTGATTGACTCCCAGAAATTAAGTTGAGTCCCCTATCAGTTCAATGAGGGACATGAGAGCCAATTCCTTATTTCAAGGGAACTTTACACCACCCACTGCTGTAACCGGGTAAAGGGGTACTCCGATTCAGAAATCAGGGAAAGGGGTACTGAAGCCAGAAACGTTTGAGAACCACTGCTATAGAGTAACTTGTCCGCATCTCTCACTAACTTGTGTGCGTGTGCGTGTGCGTGTGTGTGTGTGCGTGTGCGTGTGCGCGTGTGATAACAGCAACAGTCCATCAGACATGCAGGAGTGCTGCAATCGGTTCAAGAAGACACTGGAAGAATTGAACGCAGAGCGCCACAGAGAGATGAACTACCACGCTGAAAAGGTGTGTGTGTGTGTGTGTGTGTGTGTGTGTGTGTGTGTGTGTGTGTGTGTGTGTGTGTGTGTGTGTGTGTGTGTGTGTGTGTGTGTGTGTGTGTGTGTGTGTGTGTGTGTGTGTGTGTGTGTGTGTGTGTGTGTGTGTGTGTGTGTGTGTGTGTGTGTGTGTGTGTGTGTGTGTGTGTGTGTGTGTGTGCTGTGCTTACTATTATTCAAAGTTTTCTTTTTATGAAGCATGACTTTATTTGTACATCACATTTCAACATCATACTCTCTCCCAATCTTCGCCGTAGTCTGAAAACCTGCCTCTTCAGACTCCATCTTAGCCCATAGCACTTGCCCTAGCCTCGACGACCTTACAGGCGTATGCAAAGGCTAAACTTATGTAATTTACAGTAGACAGCATTTCATGTAGACATAGCACTCTATTGTGTATACTCATGGTTTCATTTTACAGATATTCTACTGTTAGACGGATGATAGTGTCTTAGCTTAGTTATGACTCTTGATGACTATTTCTAAATGTATTTGATGTATTACCATGTGTTGTTCTTGCTTATGTAAATCGCTCTGGATTAAGCTTGTCTGCTAAATGCCTGAATTCTAAATTGTTTCTCAGTTTTCGGGATGTGTTGTTCCAGACTATATATAGCATTCGGATATTGTGGAATAGTTGTCTACACAAGGCTAGTGCTTTATAAACCAACAGTAGGGGGCACGGTGGCACAGTTGGTAGTGCTGTCGCCTCACAGCTAGAAGGCCCTGGGTTCGATTCCCGCTCGGGGCACTGTGGGTGCTGGCGGCGTGTTTCCTCCTCCGTGTCATCAGTGCCCATACCCGTGGCGGGGTTGGCGAAAGGGCCTTTCTGTGTGGAGTTTGCATGTTCTCCCCGTGTCCCCTAGGGTAGGTACCCTCACAAAAAACATGCAATAATCCTGGTCTCTAAACTGCCTCCCCCTGGCCAGCCGAGGCGCCTGATGGAGGGGAAAGGAACTGGTTGGAATAACGTGTTCCTTCCACGCGCTACGTCCAACCAGGGAAATTCCCCCCTGTCAGGTGTAAAGGAGCAACTTGGACACTCAGGCATGAAGGAAGCATGAGTTCAAGTCCGTTGCTCTCCCCATGTCCCCCATATATGGGGACTAGGTTGGCGGAGGGTGTGTAGAACCCAGGATCACATTAGATAATTGACACAGGGGTGACAATGGGTTACAAAATCGTGGGATAAAAATTATAAAAAATAAAATAAACCAACAGTAGCATTTTAAACCGTTCAATGCTCAATAAACCAACAGTAATATGTTTTTGAATGAGTGAATATCCCAACCTTTCTTCCCCCCATCTCAGGCCATCAGTTGCATTGTGGGAACTATAGTTTATGAGCGCACTGCAGAGCACGGGCCTAAGCTAGGAGCTGTCACCATGGAGGACCCTCTAGTCACAAGGTACATGTAGCACGCTCTACTAAAGGCAACGTTATACTTAGTTGAACACCGGTGTTGTTGATGTGAATACCGTACGTGTCACCATTATTCCATAATCACCGCAGTTATATGATCTGACAACACCCATATTTCCAACATACTTATTGTTTATGAGAATGCCAAATTATACTGTTTAGTTGTTGTTGTTTTTGTTGTTGTAAGTGATTATATTTTGGTTAAAACAAAAAAAGTCATATTGTTAACACCCCGATCGCCCGGGCCGGGGTTATTTAATCCATTAAATCATAGCGCCCGGCGATTTATAGTAGCGGAGCACTTTTACCGGATGTTATCCCAGATGTGGCTGTAGCAGCTACTATAGAAACACTCTAGAGTCGATCGACAACAACGGGAGGTATGATTAAATCTACCGCAACTAGCGACGGGACCATGGTGGGCAGTCTAATACATGGTCTTTGCTAAGAATTAGACGTTATGATTTAGTTCAAGAGTTATTAACGTTGGCTAAACAGGGGGGGGACATTTTCGATGACATCCCACTGTTGCGCAACATCGAGTATTGCGCAACAGGCACTCCCAGGCTGTGGAGCGATGCGATCGGTTTTGATATCAATAACCTCCGTATTTTTGATCAATCTTCGTCCTGGGCGCTGGGTGTTAAAAAGTTGCAAAAAGTTACACTCTATAGCAATGAATGATGATGTATGTCCCTGCAGGTATTTCACCTTCCCCTTCGATGAGATGACCTTTGACCAGGAAATGCATCTGATTGGCCAGGCCGACCAGGCGTGTCACTTCCTGGCCCACAACGGCTGGGTGATGGGAGACGACCCGCTCCGAAACTTCGCTGAACCAGGTGACCACACAGGATGTGCATGCACACGCACGCACGCACGCACGCACACACACACACACACACACACACACACACACACACACACACACACACACACACACACATAATTATCTATTGTTGTGTCACATCAATTTTGCAATGGCTATGATGTTGTGTTGGCCTTTATTGCGTTATATTCTTCCTGGCACAAAAGGAGGATATGAATGACAACAAAAACTAAATAAACCAATTATTATTTTTTAAACATCAGTATCACATATTGGTGCATCCTTGGTCCATTTGGTTAGATAATTCCTTCATTGAATGTATTAATTTACTGTGTGGATATGGTTGTCTTCATTGATATTGAAGGAGCATAAACGCACCAGTAGGTGGTGCCAGTAATCAACATTTTTGTCATTGCACCTGAGTCAAAAACGGCTAACCCATTTAGACCTGGAACGCATCTGTGTCGCCATAGCTTTTAATTTGAACCATTCTTTTAAACTTTAGCTGTTGAAATCTACAAGCTCATAGCGCGGCACCGAGTGCCGCACTACAAGCTTGTAGATCTGCTATTTTTGAAAAATTGTGAAAATGTGGCGCAAATCTTTGAATATATATTCTTTCACAGCAAACGTTTATAACGCTTCTGGGGAGTCCCTGGAACAACATATTTTCAGATGTGGGTCGGCGGCCAATTACATATAATTCTGGGGGTGCTTGCCATGAAACAGTTTGAGAACCACTGACATAGAAACATAGGTTTTTCAGAAAACCCTTCTTAATGGATGAACTCCTCTCCTCTCCTCTCCTAACAGGGTCTCATGTGTATCTCCGTAGAGAGTTGATATGCTGGGGCGACAGCGTGAAGCTGCGCTACGGCGACAAGCCAGAGGACTGCCCCTACCTGTGGGCTCACATGAAGAAATACACGGAGATCACCGCCAGGCACTTTGCAGGCGTCCGACTGGACAACTGTCACTCCACCCCTCTGCACGTGGCCGAGGTACGCTATACCGTCAGTCAGCAGCCAATCAGGAGCTTTGATTGGTAAAAAGAAATAAAAATAATAAGACTGGGTTAAAAACCGGGCGATATTTTGTTGTTTTGGAAATTAATGGTCGGTATGGCTGAAAGATCAACCGAAGATGTATCGACCATAGTGGAAACAAGCAATCAACCAACTGATAATGTAGACCAAATAACCAGCTTAATAACCAAAGTGTGTGTGTGTGTGTGTGTGTGTGTGTGTGTGTGTGTGTGTGTGTGTGTGTGTGTGTGTGTGTGTGTGTGTGCGTGTGTGTGCGTGTGTGCGTGTGCGTGTGTGTGCGTGTGTGTGAAGGCAATGCTAGCGGCAGCCAGGGTGGTCAGGCCCAACCTGTACGTGATCGCGGAGCTGTTCACGGGTAGTGAGCTCGTTGACAATGTTTTCGTGAACCGCCTGGGCATCACCAGTCTAGTGCGAGGTAACGCCCGAGCCTGCCATTCTGTAATGACGTGGTGCTGGCGATGACGTGGCACGCTGTGTGGCTTTGCGGGGCGATGCACGATGCATTAAGACGATATGCAACTCTCAACATGGTTTAACCCATTTTGACCTGGGAACGATTCTACAAATGCCTTCTAAATCCTAACAGTTTTCTGAAAAAGCTATGTTTCTATGTCAGTCGTTCTTTGATTTTTCAAAAATAGCAGACCTACAAGCTCGTAGCGCGCCACTCGGTGGCGCGCTATGAGCTTGTAGATCTGCTATTTGTCAATAGCTAATGCTATTTTTCAATAGCTAAAGCATAACATAATGCTAACACCAAAAGGGGTTCCCGCCCCATGGGATTAACCACTTAAACAAGTAGTAGCCTACAGCTAGTAGCTACAGTAAGTAGTATCTACGTTTAACTAGTAACTGAGTAACTAAGCAGTAACTAAGTACAACTATTATCTAAGTACTGACTATGTACAACTATTAACTAAGTACTGACCTATACAACTAGTAACTAAGTACACCTGGTAACTGAGTAACTAAGCAGTAACTAAGTACAACTATTTAGTACTACTGACTAAGTACAACTAGTAACTAATTATACTAAGCAGTAAGTAAACAAGTAACTAGGTAGTAGGCCTATCTAAGTAACTAACCAAGCAGTTATTCAACTATGTTGTACTTGACCACTTATACATTTAGTTGAGCTGCACCAGGTTCCCTCCCTTTTCCCTCTCTACACCAAATCTCTTCGGTGAGGCAGATCGAAGCTATTTTGGTGACCACTCTGGAATAGGCTTATTCATGTGGTTTATCCCATATTATGCATCCGTTGGAGAATGTGTATGACACTGAATATCTCTTCTCTCTTTCTTTCCCCCTTTGTCTTGTTTACCCATTTCTCTTATGAATTTACTCTCACCAAACTTTGTTTCTGACAAATCATCTACTTTCATTTCAACTACCCCCCCCCCCCCCCCCTCTCTCTCTCTCTCTCTCTCTCTCTCTCTCTCTCTCTCTCTCTCTCTCTCTCTCTCTCTCTCTCTCTCACTTTCCATGTCTCCCTGCATCTTGTGCTGTTCTTTCTGCACCCCTGCATGCTTTCTCTCCTCCTCTCCTCCTCTCTGCCTCTCCTCCTCCCTGTGTGTGTGTGTTTTCACTGCCCCCATTGCTGCATGGTGTGTGTGTGTGTGTGCAGTACATGCTGGAGCAGGCTCGTGCAGTCAGGCCTGACCTGTATGTTGTTGCTGAGCTGTTCACGGGCAGCGAGGAGCTGGACAATGTGTTTGTCACCAGACTGGCCATTACCTCACTCGTCAGAGGTAAGGGCACAGACACAGAGAGTGACAAGTATCTAAGTATAGGTCTGCTAAAGCAGGGGTTCTCAACCCGTGGGTCGCGACCAAGGGGGCAGGCAGACTTTCCAACGTTGAAGCTCTGGGTCCTAGTGGTAGGAGGAGGGACTACAGGCGGACCCGTGGATTCATGACCGGGAAACCCCGTGCAGCTGGGCTTTAACGTTGAGCGCTCGGTTGCCCTACGTCACTCACGACCTCAAAGTTGTGGTCCTGGGAGGGACTTCCGGCAGTCTTCCGGGTGCTTCAAAACGCCACTGAGCAACTTCCACTGACATGAATAGCTGGGGGGGCGGAGCTTCGCGCCAGTTCAGTCTCTATTATATATATACTCTATGGTCGCGACCCCTCGGGGGGTCGCCAAATTATTTTAGGCCGGGGGTCCCCAAATTATTAAAAAAAAGAAAAGAAAAAAAAAGATTATTATTTTCACGATTTTTCAGAAATAGCAGACCTACAAGCTCATAGCGCGCCACTCGGTGGCGCGCTATGAGCTTGTAGATCTGCTATTTTTCAATAGCTAAATTATAACACCAAAAGGGGTTCCCTTTGGTGTTTTAAGGGGTGCTTAAAACACCAAAAGGGGTTCCCGCCCAAAATGGTTTAAGGTTATTGTAGCAGTCAATTTATATTGGGGGTCGGGAGAGGGCGGGGCGGGGGTCCCGAGACATTGCCAAAGCATTTCCGGGGGTCCCTGGCCAAAAACGTTGAGAACCCCTGTGCTAAAGTACTGTACTACAAGTTCTTACTTTAATCTTTGTTGATTTTTCAATACCACAGAGCCAAACCACAGAGCCAAACATTGGACTATTTTCCTCTGCCACAATAGAGGGTATGCACGTGAGATCATCATCATACCCGGAAGTTATGTGGGAACGCCTACTGACTTAGTGGCAAAAACCGACTTTTCTGGCCTTGATAACACATACATCCAAACAGAAAAGTCCTATCTGATTGCATTAAGCGATGTTAAATTCACTTTGCCAAGTCACTTTTAATTTATTTGACCGTTTTAGTCACACGTTACTTCAGAGAATTTGATTGCTATTACAAAGCATACAGTAACCATTTAAGCTCTTATTTTATTCTTCATTAGGAAGTAGCAGATCTACAAGCTGCCAACGAGTCTAGCCCATTCTGTGATCAAACAGAGCGGTAGTATATATGCCGTTGTGAAATCAGTGTTCAAGACCTGTCTGTCTGTCTGTCTGTCTGTCTGTCTGTCTGTCTGTCTGTCTGTCTGTCTGTCTGTCTGTCTGTCCCAGAGGCTATGAGTGCAGGGGACAGCCACGAGGAGGGCAGGTTGGTGTATCGGTTCGGAGGTGAGCCGGTGGGGTCGTTCGTCCAGCCCAGCCTGCGGCCGCTGGTCCCCTCCGTCGCCCACGCCATGTTCCTGGACGTCACCCATGACAACCAGTGTCCCATACAGGTAGCTGCTACTGTCCCCTCCCTCTGTCACCATGACAACCAGTGTCCCATACAGGTAGCTGCTACTGTCCCCTCCCTCTGTCACCATGACAACCAGTGTCCCATACAGGTAGCTGCAACTGTCCCCTCCCTCTGTCACCATGACAACCAGTGTCCCATACAGGTAGCTGCTACTGTCCCCTCCCTCTGTCACCATGACAACCAGTGTCCCATACAGGTAGCTGCAACTGTCCCCTCCCTCTGTCACCATGACAACCAGTGTCCCATACAGGTAGCTGCAACTGTCCCCTCCCTCTGTCACCATGACAACCAGTGTCCCATACAGGTAGCTGCAACTGTCCCCTCCCTCTGTCACCATGACAACCAGTGTCCCATACAGGTAGCTGCAACTGTCCCCTCCCTCTGTCACCATGACAACCAGTGTCCCATACAGGTAGCTGCAACTGTCCCCTCCCTCTGTCACCATGACAACCAGTGTCCCATACAGGTAGCTGCAACTGTCCCCTCCCTCTGTCACCATGACAACCAGTGTCCCATACAGGTAGCTGCAACTGTCCCCTCCCTCTGTCACCATGACAACCAGTGTCCCATACAGGTAGCTGCAACTGTCCCCTCCCTCTGTCACCATGACAACCAGTGTCCCATACAGGTAGCTGCAACTGTCCCCTCCCTCTGTCACCATGACAACCAGTAGTGTCCCATACAGGTAGCTGCAACTGTCCCCTCCCTCTGTCACCATGACAACCAGTAGTGTCCCATACAGGTAGCTGCAACTGTCCCCTCCCTTACACCCACTTTTTTTTACTTACTTATATACAAATATATACAAAATATTCTCAGATGGGTGGGCCCGCAGCCATATAATTTGAGGGTCCCTGATGTGTTAAAGGTTTGAGGACGACCGGTCTAATAACATTGTGTCACTGTGACATTGTTGCAGATTCGCTCCGTGTTCGACTCTCTGCCCAGTTCTGCTATCGTCTCTATGGCCTGCTGTGCTACAGGCAGCACTAGAGGATACGACGAGCTGGTGCCTCATCAGGTAACACAAGACAATAACAGACAATGCAACCATGTTAAGCTCTTAC
>NC_136801.1:32478808-32483808 GCF_951216825.1 Electrona antarctica
AGGAGCTGGTGGGGACACTGAGACGTCACCTGATCCAGTTCAGTCCCCACTACCGAGCAGGAAGCCTGGCCGACAACAGTGTCCCCGCCATCCTGTCCACGCCACTGGAAACGTAAGTACTCGCCAGGATCAATTCATGAATTCACCTAATTCCCCTAATTTCCCCCGTTCAACCCTTATTTTGAAGAGCCCAAAATCTGGGACCGGATGGTATGTTGTACAACTAGTGTGTGTGTTGTCGCATATCACTTCCGGTCTTGCGATGAGGGCAGAGAAACCATGATCGCGGGGATCACAGCGTCGGCTATGGGCCGTGGAATAAACCTTGTTTTGACCAGAAATGCCATGTGGGACAAAAGGAATTGGAGATATATGCGATTGAAAGGAACAGATAGAATGGGTGCGGGTGTGCACGGCGATCAAGATGGCGCGCCCCAGTGTTGTTGACATCATCACCTAGCAACCCAATGCAGGGAAACAAACATACATGATGTCACTGAGCATCATGAAGGTACTGAAAGACCCACCCACCTCAGACATCAGCAACATTAAGAAAAATACAAAAATATAATTGTCCGGGTGAAAATCACCTGTGTTTACTGTTCTAGGTACTGTGTTAAACAATCAGCACTCGGGTGGGGCAGTGGTAAAGTACCTGCCCGCCACCGCTGAGTCTAGGCAGGGTTCGAATCCACTGCAGTGCATCCTCCAGCTTCAAAAGGGAAGCCTAACGGGAATATTTGTCACTGCACATACTCCTATACGGGCTGGTGGCGGCACCTGTCAGCGGGGAGTGCTGGGCAGGAGGAGTAGGGTGGCTAGGAAGTAGGAAGGCTCCATCCTCACTGGCAGATAGCATACAACAGCAGTGGGAGGAATTATTTGGACTAAATATGGGAGAAAAATGCAAACAAATGTATGTTTTGTAACTTTTTTTAAGTGAATAAAATGTTATTTTGCCAGGGTTAGGGTCTCTATGCCTGGTATAGATTATGTATACAATATCATTACATTAAATACAATTGTTGTTGAATTTGGTCTCCCTGCTCTTCTGAGACATTGTACAGTAAGTAAGCCTTGTCGAGCCATGTGGCCCATAGGGCAGGAGCCTAACTCCTGTTTCTGTAGTGTGAGGAAGCTTGATGTACAAGTACACCCCCTGGACATGACACTAGTATGTTGAGACCTGTAGATTATGTGAATGGTTTGACAACCTTTGACACAATCAGTTTTCTGGTTTAACTCAACTTTAATTCAATTTCTCCCCTGAGCAAGCAGCATGGCTTGCCACTATTAGCTCAGACCTGGGTTCAAATCGAGGGTAGAAGAGAAACGCTACATTGTACAGCTGCAGCATCTCTGTATATTCTCTCTCTCTCTCTCTTCTCCTGCCCAGAATAATGTCCAAGCTGTCTCTAGCTGACATGAACATGTTGCTGTATCGCTGTAATGCTGAAGAACAGGAGGACGGAGGAGGATGTTACGACATACCGTCATGGCAGCCGCTCAAGTACGGAGGCCTGCAAGGTACAAAACAAACTCACTGCAACTCACTGACCAATAGTACAGCTGATATTCAGTATTTAAGTCCGACGTCATTTTGTAGTGCTACGTTACGTCCGGGTCCAAGTGGCACCAGCTCCCGTTCGCATCTCATTGTAAATAGAATATCTAAACGCGTGAATCTTTTTACAATGACGTTATTTTTCAGAAAGGAAGCCATTGAGGGTTAAAATGGGTCTTAATGCTTCCAACTCGAGTAGAATTATTAATGTTTTGTACAAGTTTCCATGACAAAAAAAAATATGATGTGGAGACAATAAAGACTATTATTATCATTATTATTGAAGGTGGTAACGGCCCATTTGCTCAGTAAAATATTTCGGGGGCATATTTAGAATGTTTGCAGGCTTGAGTATGTTGAATCTAGTTTGCATTAATGAGGATTTAGTTGACACAATGAAATAAAATGGCGATATTATTCCGTGTGGGGCAGACGGCCTGTCACAGCCAGATTTGGGAGAGCAGCGCAGCTTTGTTGTTGCGAGGAAAGCGGTAAAATGAGACTTTCGTGGTTGTTTTCTTCTCAGATTTAGTCCGACGGAGCGTCACAGTATAACTCTATGGGGACACAAAAGCGTATATGGGGACACAAAAGTAGGACCCGGAAGTATCTCACGTGCTCGCGCTCACGTCACAGCTAAAATACTGAATAGCGCATATAGCGCTGATATAGTGACATTTGTTCGCCGCATTTGACCCATCTCTTGGAGCGGTGAGCCGCAGCCAAGGAGCGGTAAGCTGCAGCCGTGCCACGCTCAGGAATCATTTGATTAGTTGATTTGACCCCCCAATCCAATCCAACCCATTGATGCTGAGTGCCAAGCAGGGAGGCATTGGGTTGGGTCCCTTTTTTACAGTCTTTGGTATGACCCAGCCGGGGTGTCGAACCCCGACCTCCCAGTTTCAGGGCGGACACTGTAACCACAAGGCCACTGTCTGGTCTCAGGATCTCAGGATTTAGAAGACGTTTAGAAATGAGGTCTTAAGGTTAATTCAATTTACTGTTTTAACCATAATGCTGCGGTTCCCACTGTCCTGTCACCAAGGTGTCATTTCGGTGATGGCTGATGTTCGACCCAAGAACGACCTGGGCCACCCGTTCTGTGACAACCTGAGACAGGGAGACTGGCTGATCGACTTCATGGCCAACCGACTAGTCGCCAAAGGAGGGGCTCTGGGAGAGGTGAGAAATCAGTGAACCAATATATCTCCAGCGCTTGCTCCATGCGCGCCCAGCCCTCTAGACCAGAAAGACTTGCTCCATGCGCGCCTGTCCCTCTAGACCAGAAAGACTTGCTCCATGCGCACCCACCGCCCGCCCCTCTAGACCAGAAAGACTTGCTCCATGCGCGCCCACCGCCCATCCTTCTAGACCAGAAAGACTTGCTCCATGCGCGCTTGCCCTATAGACCAGAAAGACTTTCTCCATGCGCGCCTGCCCCTCTAGACCAGAAAGACTTGCTCCATGTGCGCCGCCCCTCTAGACCAGAAAGACTTGCTCCATGTGCGCCGCCCCTCTAGACCAGAAAGACTTGCTCCATGTGCGCCGCCCCTCTAGACCAGAAAGACTTGCTCCATGCGCGCCGCCCCTCTAGACCAGAAAGACTTGCTCCATGCGCGCCGCCCCTCTAGACCAGAAAGACTTGCTCCATGCGCGCCGCCCCTCTAGACCAGAAAGACTTGCTCCATGCGCGCCGCCCCTCTAGACCAGAAAGACTTGCTCCATGCGCGCCGCCCCTCTAGACCAGAAAGACTTGCTCCATGCGCACCCACCGCTGCCCCTCTAGACCAGAACGACTTGCTCCATGCGCGCCCACCGCCCATCCTTCTAGACCAGAAAGACTTGCTCCATGCGCGCTTGCCCCTCTAGACCAGAAAGACTTGCTCCATGCACGCCCACCCCTCTAGACCAGAAAGACTTGCTCCATGCGCGCTTGCCCCTCTAGACCAGAAAGACTTGCTCCATGCGCGCCTGCCCCTCTAGACCAGAAAGCACGCTGGCTGGGCCAGGCTAGATCTGGAGTACCGGTATTTGGCTAGTTATTCAGGAATAGTGACACCTCACTTACTTAGTACTCCTTTAAAAAGTAACAATATTACATTACATGACTTGGTATCAAGAGTTTACGTTACAGACACTATATATTGCAAGTATTATTTTACTTTTGCTAGGAGAGGAATGAAGGTTAGCCGCAGCAAGACAGAATACATGTGTGTGAATGAGAGGAACCTGTGAGGTTACAGGGAGTAGACGTGAAGAGGGTGGAGGACTTTAAGTACTTAGGGTCAACATTTCAGAGCAATGGAGAGTGTGGAAAAGAGGTGAAGAAACGAGTGCAAGCAGGTTGGAATGGGTGGAGAAAAGTGTGCGATAGGAAAGTATCAGCAAGAATGAAAGGGAAGGTGTACAAGACGGTGGTGAGACCAGCTATGGTTTAGAGACAGTCGCACTGAGGAAAAGACAGGAAGCATAGCAGAGACTAAAATGTTGAGGTTCTCTCTGGGAGTAACAAGGGTGGATAGGATCAGGAACGAGTACATCAGAGTACATCATCAACTAAATTGTGTTGCATGGAACATAACCTACTGTGAAGCTGTTTACCTAACGTTGCTACTACAGGGAAAACAACATGCACATTTTTTACACTTTGATTGCTCTTTCTTGCATTCTTATTCTTGTTTGCTGTGCTTGCTTTGGTATTGTTGTTTTTAAATGTTATGCTATCTATGCTGCTGCATTGTCTGTAAGGAAGCCAAAACAAAAATAAGTTTTACTCTTATGTACCTGTACACAAGATGTAACAATAAAGTACAACCTTGAACCTTGAGGGAGAACGGATGTCAGATATTTTGGAGATAAAGCCAGAGAGGCCAGACTGAGATGGTTTGGGACACGTACAGAGGAGAGATAGTGAGTATATCGGTAGAAGGATGCTGAGGTTGGATCTGCCAGGCAGGAGGCCTAGAGGAAGACCAAAGATTTATGGATGTAGTGAAAGAGGACATGAAGTTAGTTGGTGTGAGAGAAGAGGAGGCAGAGGACGGGGTGAGATGGAGGAGGCAGATGATTCGCTGTGGCGATCCTGAATAGACGGTCTACAACCATGCGACGTGTTTTCCTTTTCTTTTCTATTTTTCCATTCATGGAATTTCTTTGATTTGTATGAAATGCCGTTGAAAGATGTTTTGATTATGTAATGAATATGTTCTTACTAACTGGTGTCTGTACTGTAGGTGGGCCAGTGGCTCCAGGCCATGTTCTTACTAACTGGTGTTTGTACTGTAGGTGGGCCAGTGGCTCCAGGCCATGTTCGGCCTCCTGAGGCACATCCCTACTTACTAACTGGTGTTTGTACTGTAGGTGGGCCAGTGGCTCCAGGCCATGTTCGGCCTCCTGAGGCACATCCCTCGCTACTTGGTGCCGTGCTACTTTGACG